>NC_059214.1:3552808-3702808 GCF_020615455.1 Coregonus clupeaformis | reverse complement strand
CTCTCTCACTGTATCTCTCTCTCTCTCGCTGTTTCTCTCTCTCGCTGTATCTCTCTCTCGCTGTATCTCTGTGTCTCTCTCTCTCTCGCTGTATCTCTGTGTCTCTGTCTCTCTCTCTATCTCTCTCTCTCTCGCTGTATCTCTCTCTCTCGCTGTGTCTCTCTCTCTCGCTGTGTCTCTCTCTCTCTCGCTGTGTCTCTCTCTCTCTCTCTCTCGCTGTGTCTCTCTCTCTCTCGCTGTGTCTCTCTCTCTCTCGCTGTATCTCTCGCTGTATCTCTCTCTCTCTCTCGCTGTGTCTCTCTCTCTCTCGCTGTATCTCTCTCCCTCGCTGTATCTCTCTCGCTGTATCTCTCTCTCTCTCGCTGTATCTCTCTCTCTCTCTCTCTCTCTCTCTCTCTCTCTCTATCGCTGTATCTCTCTCTCTCTCTCGCTGTATTTCTCTCTCTCTCGCTGTGTCTCTCTCTCTCTCTCGCTGTATTTCTCTCTCTCTCGCTGTGTCTCTCTCTCTCTCTCGCTGTATCTCTCTCTCTCGCTGTATCTCTCTCTCTCGCTGTATCTCTCTCTCTCGCTGTATCTCTCTCTCTCGCTGTATCTCTCTCTCTCTCTCTCTCTCGCTGTATCTCTCTATCTCTCTCTCTCTCGCTGTATCTCTCTCTCTCTCTCTCGCTGTGTGTCTCTCTCTCTCTCGCTGTGTCTCTCTCTCTCTCTCGCTTTGTCTCTCGCTGTATCTCTCTCTGTGTCTCTGTCTCTCTGTATCTCTGTCTCTCTCTCGCTTTATCTCTCTCTCTCTCGCTGTATCTCTCTCTGTCTCTCGCTGTCTCTCTCTCTCTCGCTGTATCTGTCTCTCTCGCTGTATCTGTCTCTCTCTCTCTCGCTGTATCTCTCTCCCTCTCTCGCTGTATCTCTCTCTCTCTCGCTCACTGTCTCTCTCTCTCTCTCTCTCTCTCCCTCTCTCGCTGTATCTCTCTCTCGCTGTATCTCTCTCTCTTTCGCTGTATCTCGCTGTCTCTCTCTCTCTCTCTCTCGCTGTATCTCTCTCTCGCTCACTGTCTCTCTCGCTGTATCTCTCTCTCTCTCTCTCTCTCTCTGTCTCTCTCTCTCTCTCTCGCTGTGTCTCTCTCTGTGTCTCTCTCTCGCTGTGTCTCTCTCTGTGTCTCTCTCTCGCTGTGTCTCTCTCTGTGTCTCTCTCTCGCTGTATCTCTCTCTCTCTGTGTCTCTCTCTCGCTGTGTCTCTCTCTCTCTCGCTGTATCTCTCTCTCTCTCTCGCTGTATCTCTCTCTCTCTCTCTCTCTCTGCATCTCTCTCTCGCTGTGTCTCTCTCTGTGTCTCTCTCTCGCTGTATCTCTCTCTCTCTCTCTCGCTGTATCTCTCTCTCTCTCTCGCTGTATCTCTCTCTCTCTCTCTCGCTGTATCTCTCTCTCGCTGTATCTCTCTCTCTCTCTCTCGCTGTATCTCTCTCTCTTTCGCTGTATTTCTGTCTCTCTTTCGCTGTATCTCTGTTTCTCTCTCTTTCGCTGTATCTCTCTCGCTGTATCTCTCCTTCTCGCTGTCTCTCTCTCTCGCTGTATCTCTCTCTCTCTCGCTGTATCTCTCTCTCTCTCTCTCGCTGTATCTCTCTCTCTCTCTCGCTGTATCTCTCTCTCTCTCTCGCTGTATCTCTCTCTCTCTCTCGCTGTATCTCTCTCTCGCTGTGTCTCTCTCTCTGTGTCTCTCTCTCTCGCTGTATCTCTCTCTCTCTCGCTGTCTCTCTCTCTCGCTGTGTCTCTCTGTGTCTCTCTGTGTCTCTCTCTCTCTCGCTGTATCTCTCTCTCGCTGTATCTCTCTCTCTCTCTCGCTGTATCTCTCTCTCTCTCTCTCGCTGTATCTCTCTCTCTCTCTCTCGCTGTATCTCTCTCTCTCTCTCTCTCGCTGTATCTCTCTCTCTCTCTCTCTCTCTCTCTCTCTCTCTCTCTCTCTCTCGCTGTATCTCTCTCTCTCTCTTTTCGCTGTATCTCTCTCTCTCTCTCTTTCGCTGTATCTCTGTTTCTCTCTCTCTCGCTGTATCTCTCTCTCTCTCTCTCGCTGTATCTCTCTCTCGCTCGCTCGCTGTATCTGTCTTTCGCTGTATCTCTCTCGCTGTATCTCCTTCTCGCTGTCTCTCTGTCTCGCTGTATCTCTCTCTCTCTCTCGCTGTATCTCTCTCTCTCTCTCGCTGTATCTCTCTCTCTCTCTTGCTGTATCTCTCTCTCTCTCTCGCTGTATCTCTCTCTCTCTCGCTGTATCTCTCTCTCTCTCTCTGTGTCTCTCTCTCTCTGTGTCTCTCTCTCGCTGTATCTCTCTCTCGCTGTCTCTCTCTCTCGCTGTATCTCTCTCTCTTTCGCTGTATCTTTCTCTCTCGCTCGCTGTCTCTCTCGCTGTCTCTCTCTCTCGCTGTATCTCTCTCTCGCTGTATCTCTCTCTCTCTCTCTCGCTGTATCTCTCTCTCTCTCTCTGTATCTCTCTCTCTCTCTTTCGCTGTATCTCTCTCTCTCTCTCTGTATCTCTCTCTCGCTCGCTCGCTGTATCTGTCTTTCTCTCGTCTCTCTCTCGCTGTCTCTCTCTCTCTCACTGTATCTTTCTCTCTCTCGCTCGCTGTCTCTCTCGCTGTATCTCTCTCTCGCTCACTGTCTCTCTCGCTGTATCTCTCTCTCTCTCTGTATCTCTCTCTCTCTCTGTCTCTCTCTCTCGCTGTATCTCTCTCTCTCGCTCGCTTGCTCGCTGTATCTGTCTTTCGCTGTCTCTCTCTCACTGTCTCTCTCTCGCTGTCTCTCTCTCTCGCTGTCTCTCTCTCGCTGTATCTCTCTCTCGCTGTCTCTTTCTCAATGTCTCTCTCTCGTTGTATCTCTCTCGCTGTATCTCTCTCTCTCGCTGTCTCTCTCGCTGTCTCTCTGTCTCTCTCGCTGTATCTCTCGCTGTATCTCTCTCTCTCGCTCTATCTCTCTCTCTCTCGCTGTATCTCTCTCGCTCGCTCGCTGTATCTGTCTTTCGCTGTATCTCTCTCGCTGTATCTCTCTCTCTCTCGCTGTCTCTCTCGCTGTATCTCTCGCTGTCTCTATCGCTGTATATATCTCTCTCTCGCTGTATCTCTCTCTCTCGCTGTCTCTCTCTCTCTCTCGCTGTATATATCTCTCTCGCTGTCTCTCTCTCTCTCGCTATCTCTCTCGCTATCTCTCTCTCTCTCTCTCTCGCTGTATCTCTCTCTCTCTCGCTGTCTCTGTCTTTCGCTGTATCTCTCTCGCTGTATCTCTCTCGCTATCTCTCTCTCTCTCTCTCACTGTATCTCTCTCTCTCTCGCTGTCTCTGTCTTTCGCTGTATCTCTCTCGCTGTATCTCTCTCTCTCTCTCGCTGTATCTCTCTCGCTGTATCTCTCTCTCTCGCTCTATCTCTCTCTCTCTCTCGCTGTATCTCTCTCGCTCGCTGTATCTGTCTTTCGCTGTATCTCTCTCGCTGTATCTCTCTCTCTCTCGCTGTCTCTCTCTCTCGCTGTCTCGCTGTATCTCTCTCTCTCTCGCTGTATCTCTCTCTCTCTCTCGCTGTATCTCTCTCTCTTGCTGTCTCGCTGTAGCTCTCTCTGTAGCTCTCTCTCTCTCTCTCTCTCTCGCTGTCTCTCTCTCTCGCTGTCTCTCTCTCTCTCGCTGTCTCTGTCATGATATTTAAAAAAAAATTATTTACTGCCAGGGCCCAATTATGGCAATATTGCTCTAGAATGTTAAGGTTCTGTTGAAGACCTTCTTTGGTTGGTGATAGAAGTACCAAGTCATCAGCATATAGCAGGTATTTTACCTCTGTGTCAAATAGTGTGAGTCCTGGGGCTGGAGAATGGTCCAACATGTCTGCTATTTCATTGATATAAATGTTGAAAAGATTTGGACTCAAACTGCAGCCTTGTCTCACACCTCGACGTTGTGAAAATAATTATGTTATTATTATTTATTTTTTTATTGCACACTTGTTTTCTGTGTACATACATTTTATTAAGTCAAACACCTTACCACCAAGCCCACTTTGGAGAATTTTGTAGAATAGCCGTTCGTGCCAAATAGAATCAAATGCTTTTTTAAAGTCAATAAAGCAAGCAAAGATTTTGCCCTCTTTTTTTGGTGGACGTGTTTATTAATTAGTGTGTGTAAGGTGTATATATGGTCAGTAGTGCGATGGTTAGGGAGAAAGCTAATTTGACATTTACTTATTACATTTTTTTCTTGAAGAAAGGTTTGAATTCTTGAATTCAAAATGCTACAGAAAACCTTTCCCAAGTTGCTGTTTACGCAAATTCCCCTGTAATTATTGGTCTGATTTGTCTCCACTTTTGTGGATAGGGGAGATGAGCCCCTGGTTCCAGACATCAGGGAAGCAGCCAGAAGTTAAAACTATGTTGAACGATTTAAGCACAGCATTTTGCAACTCAGGTGTGCTGTTTTTCAGCATTTCATTTCTGATGTTATCTAGACCACAAGCTTTCTTTGATTTTATAGATTTGAGCTTTTCATTTAGTTACTGTTGGGTTATTGGGTAATCTAATGGATTTTGGTTGTTTTTAATGACTGATTCAAGGATGTTCAATTTTTCTTGAATTTCTAATTGGTTCTGTTGTAAGTCTTTTTGTGGGATGTTTTTGTATAGATTATCAAAATAAGTTTTCCAAATTCCTTCATCTTGTATGGCTAATTCTTGTGGCTTTGTCGTGCTTAAATTGTTCCACATGTCCCAGAACTGATTTTGGTCAATTGTCGCTCTCGCTCTCGCTGTGTCTCTCTCTCTCGCTGTATCTAACTCTCTCTCTCTCGCTGTGTCTCTCTCTCTCTCGCTGTGTCTCTCTCTCTGTATCTAACTTTCTCGCTGTGTCTCTCTCTCTGTATCTAACTTTCTCGCTGTGTCTCTCTCGCTGTGTCGCTCTCTCTCTCTCGCTGTGTCTCTCTCTCGCTGTGTCTCTCTCTCTCTCTCTCTCTTGCTGTGTCTCTCTCTCGTTCTCTCTCTCTCGTTGTATCTGACTGTCTCTCTGTCTCTCGCTCGGTCTCTCGCTCTAGGAGGTAGTTCAGGCACGGCCATGTCTGCAGCAGTCCGAATGAGTACAGAGCTGAAGGAGGGACAACGCTGTGTCGTCATCCTGCCTGACTCCATCCGCAACTACATGTAAGCAACTAGAGAGGGAGAGAAGAGGGGGATGCATGGAGAGGGGAGGTTGAGTGGAAAATGGGGGGGGGGGTGGGTGGGGGGGTTAAATGTGTGGAGAAGGAGTATTGATATGCCAAGGGTTTTTAACAGGTTATGTAGTACCAGTGTTGTGAGCCTTGAGTATGACCGTTCTAACCACTACCCCCCCCCCAGGTCTAAGTTCCTCAGTGACAAGTGGATGTGTGATAAGGGCTTCCTAAGCCTAGAGGACCTGATGGTATCCAAACCCTGGTGGTGGAACCTGACACTGCAGGGTCTGAACCTGTGTGCCCCTCTCACCGTGCTACCCTCCGTCAACATCAAGAAGACCATCAAGATCCTCAAGGAGAAGGCTTTTGACCAGGCACCTGTCGTTGACGAGTCCGGGTACGCCTTTTCCTGGTTACCATCGTCAGTGTCAATGTACCCTATAGTGTGACTGTTAACAAAACATTAGTCCCCTTAACAAGATGTCAATACAGACATTTTATTCATCGGTGTGTGTGTATATGTTCATGATAGTTTCCTTCACATGCAGTTCTGCGTGTATTCAGGTGTCATAATGCTAATTACCATATTCTCTGTCGGGTCTGTGTAGCATGATCCTAGGGATGGTTACCCTGGGCAACATGTTGTCTTCAGTGCTGGCTGGGAAGGTCAAAGCATCTGACCCTGTCTCCAACGTGCTCTACAAACAATTCAAACAGGTCAGTCCCCTTACCTACATGCTCAACAACATGCCACACTCTCACAAGAACACTTCAACTCAACTGTAAGCTCTTAAATAAAGTTCTCAAACTGAAGGTTATCACTGAGGAGAGCAGGGGTTGTCAACTACTATTTGAGAAGGTCCGGTCACAGATTTCCTAGGTGGCAAAGGTCGGGGTGGATATGGTGTTATCACTGAGGAGCGTAGGGGTGCTAATAATGGTGCCGGAGGGGATGGTTGGCGTTTTATGGACTCTTAACCAACCGTTTTATGGACTCTTAACCAACCATGCTATTTTGTGTGTTTTTTTCGCATTGTTTGTAACTTATTTTGTACATAATGTTGCTGCTACCGTCTCTTATGACCGAAAAGAGCTTCTGGACATTAGAACAGCGATTTACTCACCTTGAACTGGACAAATAATTGTTCTTTAATGAGTCGGACGAGAGGGATTTGCTCCAGACACCCGACAGGGCCCTCATCCCCGTCATTCGCAGTAGAAAGAAAAGGAGATATCGCGGAAGGAGATCGGGGTGCTTGGTAAGGAGCCGGCGATGAGTGGCTAATCTGCCTTTGCCATCGATACTATTGGCCAACTTACAATCGCTTGATAATAAAGTGGACGAACTACAGGCACATATATTCTACCAACGGGACATTTAAAAACTGTAATATCTTATGTTTCACAGAGTCGTGGCTGAACAAAGACATAAATAACATACAGTTGGCGGATTATACATTTACATTTACATTTTAGTCATTTAGCAGACGCTCTTATCCAGAGCGACTTACAGTTAGTGAGTGCATACATTTATTTTAATTTATTTTCATACTGGCCCCCCGTGGGAATCGAACCCACAACCCTGGCGTTGCAAACGCCATGCTCTACCAACTGAGCTACATCCCTGCCGGCCATTCCCTCCCCTACCCTGGACGACGCTGGGCCAATTGTGCGCCGCCCCATGGGTCTCCCTGTCGCGGCCGGCTACGACAGAGCCTGGATTCGAACCAGGATCTCTAGTGGCACAGCTAGCACTGCGATGCAGTGCCTTAGACCACTGCACCACTCGGGAGATATACACTATTGGCAGGATAGAACAGCAGCCTCTGGTAAGACAAGGGGTGGTGGTCTATGTATATTTGTAAACAACAGCTGATGCACGATATCTAAGGAACTCTCGAGGTTTTGCTCGCCTGAGGTAGAGTATCTCATGATAAGCTGTAGACCACACTATCTACCAAGAGAGTTTATCTATATTCTTCGTAGCTGTCTATTTACCACAACAAACCGATGCTGGCACTAAGACCGCACTGTATACAGCCATAAGCAAACAGGAAAACGCTCATCCAGAGGCGGCTCTCCTATTGGCCGGGGACTTTAATGCAGGGAAACTTACATCCGTTTTACCTCATTTCTACCAGCATGTTAAATGTGCAACCACAGGGAACAAAACTCTAGACCACCTTTACTCCACACACAGAGACGCGTACAAAGCTCTCCCTCGCTCTCCATTTGGCAAATCTGACCATAATTATATCCTCCTGATTCCTGCTTACAAGCAAAAACTAAAGCAGGAAGCACCAGTGACTCTGTCAATAAAAAAGTGGTCAGATGAAGCAGATGCTAAGCTACAGGACTGTTTTGCTAGCACAGACTGGAATATGTTCCGGGATTCTTCCGATGGCATTGAGGAGTACACCACATCAGTCACTGGCTTCATCAATAAGTGCATCGATGACGTCGTCCCCACAGTGACTGTACGTACATACCCCAACCAGAAGCCATGGATTACAGGCAACATCCGCACTGAGCTAAAGGGTAGAGCTGCCGCTTTCAAGGAGCGGGACTCTAACCCGGAAGCTTATAAGAATCCCGCTATGCCCTCCGACGAACCATCAAACAGGCAAAGTGTCAATACAGGACTAAGATTGAATTGTACTACACCGGCGCCGACACTCGTCGGATGTGGCAGGGCTTGCAAACTATTACAGACTACAAAGGGAAGCACAGCCGCGTGCTGCCCAGTGACACGAGCCTATCAGACGAGCTAAATTACTTCTATGCTCGCTTCGAGGCAAGTAACACTGAAACGTACAAGAGTGCATCAGCTGTTCCGGACGACTGTGTGATAACGTTCTCCGTAGCCGATGTGAGTAAGACCTTTAAACAGCTGATGCACTCTTGACCTTTGTACTCCGAGCGTGTGCTGACCAACTGGCAAGTGTCTTCACTGACATTTTCAACCTCTCCCTGTCTGAGTCTGTAATACCAACATGTTTCAAGCAGACCACCATAGTCCCTGTGCCGAAGAACACTAAGGTAACCTGCCTAAATGAATACCGACCCGTAGCACTCACGTCTGTAGCCATGAAGTGCTTTAAAAGGCTGGTCATGGCTCACATCAACACCATTATCGCAGAAACCCTTGACCCACTCCAATTTGCATACCGCCCCAACAGATTATGCAATCTCTATTGCGCTCCACACTGCCCTTTCACACCTGGACAAAAGGAACACCTATGTGAAAATGCTATTCATTGACTACAGCTCAGCGTTCAACACCATAGTGCCCTCAAAGCTCATCACTAAGCTAAGGACCCTGGGACTAAACACCTCCCTCTGCAACTGGATCCTGGACTTCCTGACGGGCCGCCCCCAGGTGGTAAGGGTAGGTAACAACACATCTGCCACGCTGATCCTCAACACGGGGGCCCCTCAGGGGTGCGTGCTCAGTCCCCTCCTGTACTCCCTGTTCACTCATGACTGCATGGCCAGGCACGACTCCAACACCATCATTTAAGTTTGCTGATGACACAACAGTGGTAGGCCTGATCACCGACAACGACGAGACAGCCTATAGGGAGGAGGTCAGAGACCTGGCCGTGTGGTGCCAGGACAACAACCTCTCCCTCAACGTGATCAAGACAAAGGAGATGATTGTGGACTACAGGAAAAAGAAGAGGACCGACCACGCCCCCATTCTCATCGACATTCTCAAAACCTGTTCCCCCTAAGGAGACTGAAAAGATTTGGCATGGGTCCTCAGATCCTCAAAAGGTTCTACAGCTGCACCATCGAGAGCATCCTGACTGGTTGCATCACTGCCTGGTATGGAAACTGCTCAGCCTCCGACCGCAAGGCACTACAGAGGGTAGAGCGTACGGCCCAGTACATCACTGGGGCCAAGCTTCCTGCCATCCAGAACCTCTATACCAGGTGGTGTCAAAGGAAGACCCTAAAAATTGTCAAAGACTCCAGCCACCCTAGTCATAGACTGTTCTCTGCTACCGCACAGCAAGCGGTACCGGAGCGCCAAGTCTAGGTCCAAGAGGCTTCTAAACAGCTTCTACCCCCAAGCATTGCCCCCGCCCCTTTTTACGCTGCTGCTACTCTCTGTTTATTATCTATGCATAGTCACTTTTATAAATAACTCTACCTACATGTACATATTACCTCGACTAACCGGTGCCCCCGCACATTTACTCGGTACCAGTACCCCCTGTATATAGCCTCGCTATTGTTATTTTTACTGCTACTCAGTACCAGTTTACCCCTCCCGCCGTTCTGGATTCGGACTGCAGTCCGCCTGTTGAATAGATTTGTCATTCCCATTTGTCCCACTCAGGTGCAACTGACAGATAACCTGGGAATGCTGTCCTGTATCCTGGAGACAGATCACTTTGCCTTGGTGGTGCATGAGCAGATCCAATGTAAGTTTACCCCTCCTTCCTCTACTCCTCTCTTCCATCGACATTTATCTTCCCATCTTTCTCTTTCTTTCTCTCACTCACACTTCCTTATCTCACCATTTCCCAACTATATTTTATTGCTCCTTCTGTCCCTTTTCCACCACTGATAGTTACCTTTGTCAGACAGTAGAGAAGAACATTCCTAGCAACACCTGCTCTCTTCTGTTGACCCTGAACTGGCCCTCCTACAGGGTCAGGGGTCATCGATAATGTGCCCCCTGGTTCCTGTCCAGGTAACTGTGTCACCTGTCCGCTACCATAACAAACAACCGCCCGGCCAGAGGCAACGTGGTGGTTGTTTTCCCTGTCTCTCTCTCTCTGGTGTTTGTACCATAGTTCCCTATAAAGCTGATTAGCTTGCTCTCAGGCCATTTCGCATCAGCTTAACTTTAGGGGCTGTTTATCACTTTGGTCAGATAAGCCTGCATAAATAAAAACACAAGTCGTTACATAGCATACTTTGCTTTCTCACAGCCTTGGGAACACAAGGTGCAATGATGCAGTCCAATCGCCAGGCAGTTTTTCCCACTGTCAGTTTTGTGGTCTAGTAGACAAACAAGGTGTGTGTTGGGTGGCAAAGTCCACCGGTGGTGTTTAGGTGACTGTGTGCCTGGCAGTGCCTGGCCACCAGTAGAATGGTGCAATACCCAGACGTGTGTAAGGATAGACAAGAGGATTTAGCTTAATAGGCCATAATGCTTTTTGTCAGCCCACCACCACACCTTCACCAGAGGACAAATTCCCTTTCAACCTTTATTTTGTATATATTTTCATCAACTATCATTTACTGAGACATCCCTAGGGAAAAGTGTTTTCCTGACAATGTGCCCTGAGCAGGAAAAACTCTGTCCCCCAGCTATGACTAGGCACCCGTATGCTCCCTATCATAGTTTACTATGTTCATCCTATATTCAGTGTCCCTTGTCTAACAGCAATGGTCTCTTCGGAACCTGAATTTCATTGGGACCTAACCCTGTCTCTCGAAAACAGGAAGCTAGTTGCATAACTTATTGTAAACCGATATGGTTTGATTTGGTATAATTGCCAGCTATTGTATAATGCATTGCTTCATTCTTGGATAAAGAGCTTGGGAAGTTTTCAACTTTCTTTGTGGCAAACATTCCCATATGCAAAATGGAGAATATGTGTAATTGGAGAAGTATTTTGACATAATTTATGTAATCTCTTGCTTGCAGGACAAATTTCAGTGGTTCTACAACTCTTAATTCTCCTATTTTTCACAAACTTTCTCTTGCACATAAAGTCTGTTCTCAAAAGTACTAATACCCCTCTATCTATCTCGCTGTCTCTTTCTCCCTCTCTCTCTCTCTCTGTGTAGACATGGCGGATGGCTCCCACTGTCTGAGACAGATGGTGTTTGGGGTGGTGACAGCCATTGACCTACTCCACTACATCACCACGCGTGAGAGGCGGGGAAGCGCACGGGATCGCACGCTGTCGGAGTGCTCCATAACGTCCGAGTGCTCGCTGACCGAAGAGCTGTAACCACTTCCTGTTTCCTGTGCGGAGGAGGAAGTGACCGCCCGCGTGACACACCCTCCGAACAATGACAATGAAGAAGATGATGTAGACTTTTAGGAGTGGCAGAGGTTGTGGTTTAGTCTTAAAATAATTGTATATTATTTTCCACACTTCTTGGCTACAGCTGTTTTGTAATTTTTCTGTGATTATAATCATAATTTACTGTAGCCTATGCTGTGATGGAAGTAACGTAGCTGGTTTCTGATACATAGTTTTCCGCTAACTTTAAGGTATATAAATTACATTTTACAAACGGTGTGCAACTAGATGTTTCCATCTGTCTTGCCTCTTCATTATTGAAAGTAACTTTTACTTTATTTTCTCTTAAAAATAATAGTGTTCCTCTGACTTTTCATTTTATTGCAGAGCATACTAAAACATTAGAATATACTCAGTAAATTTGAATCTTTCAGCTAAATAGTCATCATCTAGCTACCATTTTGTATTGCATTGAGATTTGTATGTAATGTGACTTTCATTTAATGGGGAACAACAAAACATTTCTGAAATTTGCTGTTCCCCTTTTAGAAATAAAAGCCCATCGTAGTTTTTCTTTGATACAAACAGTTACATTGCCATCTAGTGATGGCTAAAGACATAGCATGTGCCTAAAATGGTAATTTGGGTTCATCGATCTTAGTTGAATACCTATTCAGTATGGAAAAAATAGAGGCGTTACATTGACAACATTCAAAGAGAGAGGATGTCAATGAAGGGTACCTGTCTTTTGTTTGAAGGGTTTGGCTTTGAAGAGTAACCAAGCACACAGGGTAGGTCAAGCCATGGATAGGTGAGTTTGGCACAAAACCAAACTGCAACCCAAACAGTATGACTTGTGTTGGGTCAATTTTTTTTATTGTATTGAAACAAGACGTATTGAATAAGGCTATATTGAATAGTTGGCTGGTTGAAAGTATTTAAAGTAGCCTAACAGTGCAGGTCTTTTATACAGACCTGTCTGGGGCAGGTTGTTTAAGTTGGGTTGTTTGACCTTTTTTTGCTACTTTTCTGTTCTGTTTGACTTAATGTTCAATCATGAATGTGTTATGTTATGTATGACCTTGGACCCAGAGCTGTTATGATCTATTCAATAACTTCCACTTTAGCAGGGATGGATGTGTATGTAAATGACTTTAGTGTCATATTTGCGTGAGGTGGAGCGTGTTGTGATGCTGTTATGGTTATGAAAGTGATATTTGAACAATATTCCCTGTCTTTATTTCCACCCTGGCTCTGGGTTCAGCTGTTCATTTCATATTTCTCTTGATTTGTCGATTTCAGGTTATTTTGTGATGTAACTATTATTACTGGCTTCCATTAAAGTATTTTTTTCTCTTGAACAAGTTTCATGTTGTATTAGTCGTACTGTATGGGATCAGTGGCGACTAGTAATTCAGTGCAGGTGGGGCAGAGCTGCATACAAACGTTCTTATTTTTTTTGCTTTTTTGAGTAAGGCAGCTCCAAAATGCAGGTGTTTCAGCCTAGCTCAGTGCTTTCTGTGGTGGAGGGGCAGTCAGAGGAAAATGCAGAGCTTAGGGGTTGGTAATTTTCTCTAGTTGTGCCGTGATTGGCTCAGTGTTAATTCACTCATGTGGACAAGCACCTTTGGGTGCTGCCATAGATTTACAGTAGAAGTGCCCATCCAAGAAGGCTCAAGGTCATTGGCCACAGATAAAATGACGTCAAATCACGTTATATCTACTGTAGCTTTGATTGGACTGATCATGTCAACATAATTTCAAAATATTAGCTAGCAAGCTAGACAAGCAGTCATCTTCATGAATCACATCGACAATCTACGGGCAAATCCTTTTCAATCCTTGTCATATGAAGAGAAACTATAGATAAAACTTATCGGACATAAACATTACCCAAGTTGGAAATCACTATTTTGCTTCCCCTGCTATTCGTTGGAGAGGGTGTGTGGTCCAAGTCTGGGTTTAAGGCTCTCTGTTCCAAGTTTAAAAGGATAAACATTCACACGCAACACCATGGTCCAGAAAAGGTTGAATACATTGGCCATGCTGTCAATCCAGCATGACTTCTGCCACGTTCAAAACAACTGGAAACTCTGAACTGGGAAATCTCAGACTCCAGTGAGTTCAAGACAACTGGGAACTCTGGGGGTAAAAAACGAGCTCAGACTGGGAAAATACGTTTTGAATGGTTATCCAACTGCCAAGTTGGGAACTCAGGCCTCCTTCTAGAGCTCCGACCTGAATATCACTGACGTCATGATTCAACCTGTTTATTTATTTTTTCAGAGATCAAAGTTGTCTTGAAAGAACCATAAATCCAGAGAATGCCAGACTTTGATTACAAAGTTTCATGACAAAATTTGCCCACCTTCCTGTTCAAGTGAGCATAGCACAACGGTGAGTCCAAAAATGTATTGTATGCAGCTGCATAAATGATGTAATATGCCAGAGATACAGTATGTATACTGTAGCTAAGAAAGTAATAATAAGTGTATGTTGTGTAGTAGGTAAGCTGTTAGTAGCCCATGTGCCTCACCCTAATAATTGTGTCCCCTCATAACTTAGCCTACTGTTCTGACTTGGTGGTCCATGTAGCCTATAGCCTGTTTTAGAGAAATGTCATCGAAATATTGTAAGAGCTTTCATTGTCTGCTTATATGCCCACATTATTTATCCTACGGTTCTGACTTGGTGTACAGGGAGAATACTGTTATAGTGCAATTAATGTATTGTTTAGTGTTGTGTTGTGTATTGGCTTTGCTGGCATGCATAAACATTTTTTTTGTTTTGTTTGCCCCAACAAGATTTACATGCTAAAATCGCCACTGCACGGGATACACATAGTATACAGCGTCCAACGGAATGCTTACTTGCAGGTTCCTTCTCGACAATGTAACAAGAAATAATAAAATATAAGAATACGAACATAAAGTAAATGGCTCAGTAGAATAGAATCAACATGTTAGCATCAGTATAATACAGGAAGGCACAATTTATTGTCCAATATTTACACATGTTTTGGGGAAGGGGGGGATGGGAATTGGGGTGCGCAGTATTTAGCAATCATAAGGGTCTGGTACCAGCAGAGGTGTGTGTGTGTGTGTGTGCTAAGGTGTGAGAGTCAATGCAGGTGGTCAGTCCAGTTCAAGTGTTCAGCAGTCTGATGGCGTATAGATAGAAACTGTCTCTGAGCCTGTTGGTATCAGACCTCATGCTCCGAAACAGTCTGCCCGACGGTAAGGGAGTGAACAGCTCTTGGCTGGGGTGTGTGGGGTCCTTGATAATGCTGCAGGCCTTCCTCATGCACCGTTTCGAGTAGATGTCCTGGATGGGTGGGAGCACGGTCCCAGTGATGTCCTGGATGGGTGGGAGCACGGTCCCAGTGATGTCCTGGATGGGTGGGAGCACGGTCCCAGTGATGTCCTGGATGGGTGGGAGCACGGTCCCAGTGATGTCCTGGATGGGTGGGAGCACGGTCCCAGTGATGTACTGGGGCATCTTCACCACCCACTAGAGGAGGGCCTTGCGGTCGTGGACGGAGCAATTCCCGTACCAGGCCGTGATGCAACCTCGATGATGCAGCGGTATTATTTGGATAGGACCTGGGGTGGCATGCCGAATATCTTCAGAGGCCATAGGAAGTAGAGATGCTGTTGCACCCTCTTGACAAGAGAGGTGGTGTTGTTGGTCCATGTCAAGTCCTCAGTGATATGGAACTTAATACTCTACTGCAGTCCTGTTGATGTAGATCGGGGTATGTTCCCTCCTCTGCCTCCTGAAGTCAACAATCAACTCATTTGTTTTGCTGAGAGGCTGTTCTCCTGGCACCATAATGCCAGTTCCCATACCTCCTCCCTATAGGCTGACTCATGGTTGTTGGTTATCAGGCCTACAACCGTGGTGTCGTCAGCAAACTTGACGATGGAGTTGGTGTCGTGCAAAGCCACACAGTCGTGGGTGAACAGGGAGTACAGCAGAGGGCAGAGGAAACACCCCTGGGGGGCCCCTGTGTTAAGAGTCAGTGTGGAGGAGGTGTTGTTGCCAATCCTCACAGCCTGTGGTCTGCCCGTCAGGAAGTCCAGGATCCAGTTGCAGAGGTTGGTGTCCAGAACAAGGGCTCTGAGCTTGGTGTTGAGCTGGGAGGGAACGATAGTGTTGCATGCTGAACTGTAGTCAATAAACAGCATTCTCACGTACTGTAGGTGTTCCTCTTGTCCAGATGTGTTACGGGTTATGGCCATGTAAATAGTGATGGAAATAGCATCTTCCATGGATCTGTTGGAGCGGTAGGCAGATTGGAGTGGTTTCAGTGTGCCTGGTATGATGGCCTTGATGTGGGCCATGACCAGCCTCTCAAAGCACTTCATGATGACCAGGGTGAGTGTGACGGGGCGATAGTCATTTGGGCATGACACCTTGTTTTTCTTGGGCACTGGTACGATGGTGGTTTCCTAGAAGCAGGTGGGGACTACAGCCTAGGACAGGGACAGGTTGAAAATGTCAGAGAAGAAGCCCGACAGGTAGTCAGCACACACTCTGAGGACACGGCCAGGGATGCCATCTGGGCCGTCGGCCATCTGGGCCGTCGGCTTTGTGAGTATAAACTCTTTTGAGAGTTTTCCTCACGTCAGCCTCGGAGAGAGCGAAGGCACCTGGTCATCCAGAGCAATGAGAGTCTTCCTGGATGGCAGTGAACCCAGGGTGGTGCAGTGAGTTAGCGAGAGAGCTATTGTTCATATGTGTGGACATGTTTTCCTGTTTATCACAGTTTTGCATGTGGGTAGGAGGTGTTTATACATGTATTATGCTCATATTCCTATAGGAATAACACCCTTCTCCATGCACTGTAATTTACAAATTGATAAGAACTCTAGGTAAATTAGTAAGCTGTTTGGATAAGGCAATTATAAATATAACTGACAATTGTTTTAGATCTATTTTACCTTATGATCGCTGGATACCAATGTGAAACCAGTCATATGGCAGCAAACTGAAGCACAACAACATACAGTATCACCTTTTCCACAGTGAAGGTTATGAAATGCTGGCCTGAAATGTGGAGACCCAAGCTATAGGCTTCTGTAGCCATGCGCAAATGACAGTATAATGCCAAACCTATCGAGTTGATTTATGATTTCTAGAATGTTTACAGTGCCTTGCAAAAGTAAGACCCTTTGGATTTCTTCACATTTTATTGTGTTACAAAGTGGGATTCAAATGGATTTAATGTTCTTTTTTTCCAACAATCTACACAAAATAATTCTACACAAATAATAATTAAATTTTTTGTTTGATAAATTAAAAATTCATAACTAAAATATAATCGTTGCAAAAGTATTCAGCACCTTTGTTTAGACAAGCCTAAATTAGTTCAGGGGTACATTTTGGCTTAACAAATCACATAATAAGTTATATGGACTCACTCTGTGTGAAAAAATAGTGGTTGAAATTATTCTCAGTCCTCCATACATACAACATCCCTCAGTCAAGTATTGAATTTCAAGCACAGATTCAACTACAAAGACCAGGGAGCTTTTCGAAAGCCTCATAATGAAGGGCAGTGATTGGTAGATGGGTAACAATAACAAATCAGACATCGAATATCTCTTTAAGCAGGGTCAAGTTAATAATTATTCTGTGGATTATACTATATTAAACCATCCAGACTCATTAAAGATACAGTCGTCCTTCTGAACTGAGCTGCAGGACAGGAATGAAATTGCTCAGGGATGTTACCATAAGGCCATTGACGATTTTAAAACAGCTACAGAGTTCAATGTCTGTGATGGTAGAAAACTGAGGATGGATCAACAACATTGTAGTGACTACAATAGTGACCTAAATGATAGAGTTTTTTGGCCTAAATGCAAAGCCTTATGTTGGGGCAAATCCAAAACAGAACATAACTGAGTAACTGCCTCCTTATTTTCAAGCATGGTGGTGACTGCATCATGGTATAGGTATGCTTGACATCGGCAAATACTGGGGAGTCTTTCAGGATAAAAAGAAACGGAATGGAGCTAAACACAGGCAAAATTCTAGAGGAAAACCTGCTTCAGTCTGCTTTACACCAGAGACTGGAAGAGGAATTCACCTTTCAGCAGAGACAATAACCTACAACACAAGGCCAAAGCTGTAGATTTGCTTACCAAGAAGACCGTGAATGTTCCTGAGTGGCCAAGTTACAGTTTTGACTTAAATCTACTTGAAAATCTATGGCAAGACTTGAAAATTGCTGTCTAGCCATGATCTCCAACATCTTGACAGAACTTGAAGAATTTTTAAAAGAACAATGTGCAAATATTGTACAATCAAGGTGTGCAAAGCTGTTAGAGACTTACCCAGAAAGACTCACAGCTGTAAACACTACCAAAGGTGTTTCTAACATGTAGTCACTCAGGGAGACGAAAACGTATGCAAAAACAATATTTTAGTTATTTAATTTCTATTAATCTAAAAATAAAAACAATCTTCCACTTTGACTTTACAGAGTATTTTGTGTAGATTGTTGACAAAAAATGACAATTAAATATATTTTAATCTCACTTTGTAACACAATAAAATGTGAAGAAATCCAAGGGGTCTGAATACTTTTGCAAGTCGTGGTCAAAAGTTTTGAGAATGAAACAAGTATTGGTCTTCACAACGTTCGCTGCTTCAGTGTTATGAGATATCTTTGTCAGATGTTACTATGGTATATTGAAGTATAATTACAAGCATTCCATAAGTGTCAAAGGCGTTTATTGACAATGACATTAAGTTTATGCAAAGAGTCAATATTCTTTTTCAAGACCTCTGCAATCCACCCTGGCATGCTGTTAATTAACTTCTGGGTCACATCCTGACTGATGGCAGCCCATTCTTGCATAATCAATGCTTGGAGTTTGTCAGAATTTGTGGGTTTTTGTTTGTCCACCCGCCTCTTGAGGATCGACCACAAGTTCTCAATGGGATTAAGGTCTGGGGAGTTTCCTGGCCATGGACCCAGAATTTCGATGTTTTGTTCCCCGAGCCACTTAGTTATCACTTTTGCCTTATGGCAAGGCGCTCCATCATGCTGGAAAAGGCATTGGTCGTCACCAAACTGTTCTTGGATGGTTGGGAGAAGTTGCTCTCGGAGGATGTGTTGGTACCATTCTTTATTCATGGCTGTGTTCTTAGGCAAAATTGTGAGTGAGCCCACTCCCTTGGCTGAGAAGCAACCCCACACATGAATGGTCTCAGGATGCTTTACTGTTGGTAAGTCGCTCTGGATAAGAGCGTCTGCTAAATGACGTAAATGTAAATGTAAATGTTGGCATGACACAGGACTGATGGTAGCACTCACCTTGTCTTCTCCGGAAAAGGTGTTTTCCGAATGTCCCAAACAATCGGAAAGGGGATTCATCAGAGAAAATGACTTTACCCCAGTCCTCAGCAGTCCAATCCCTGTACCTTTTGGAGAATATCAGTCTGTACCTGATGTTTTTCCTGGAGAGAAGTGGCTTCTTTGCTGCCCTTCTTGACACCAGGCCATCCTCCAAAAGTCTTCGCCTCACTGTGTACAGTGGGGAAAAAAAGTATTTAGTCAGCCACCAATTGTGCAAGTTCTCCCACTTAAAAAGATGAGAGAGGACTGTAATCTTCATCATAGGTACACGTCAACTATGACAGACAAAATGAGAAAATAATTCCAGAAAATCACATTTTTTATGAATTTATTTGCAAATTATGGTGGAAAATAAGTATTTGGTCAATAACAGAAGTTTCTCAATACTTTGTTATATACCCTTTGTTGGCAATGACACAGGTCAAACGTTTTCTGTAAGTATTCACAAGGTTTTCACACACTGTTGCTGGTATTTTGGCCCATTCCTCCATGCAGATCTCCTCTAGAGCAGGGATGTTTTGGGGCTGTCGCTGGGCAACACGGACTTTCAACTCCCTCCAAAGATTTTCTATGGGGTTGAGATCTGGAGACTGGCTAGGCCACTCCAGGACCTTGAAATGCTTCTTACGAAGCCACTCCTTCGTTGCCCGGGCGGTGTGTTTGGGATCATTGTCATGCTGAAAGACCCAGCCACGTTTCATCTTCAATGCCCTTGCTGATGGAAGGAGGTTTTCACTCAAAATCTCACGATACATGGCCCCATTCATTCTTTCCTTTACACAGATCAGTCGTCCTGGTCCCTTTGCAGAAAAACAGCCCCAAAGCATGATGTTTCCACCCCCATGCTTCACAGTAGGTATGGTGTTCTTTGGATGCAACTCAGCATTCTTTGTCCTCCAAACACGACGAGTTGAGTTTTTACCAAAAAGTTATATTTTGGTTTCATCTGACCATATGACATTCTCCCAATCCTCTTCTGGATCATCCAAATGCACTCTAGCAAACTTCAGACGGGCCTGGACATGTACTGGCTTAAGCAGGGGGACACGTCTTGCACTGCAGGATTTGAGTCCCTGGCGGCGTAGTGTGTTACTGATGGTAGGCATTGTTACTTTGGTCCCAGCTTTCTGCAGGTCATTCACTAGGTCCCCCCGTGTGGTTTTGGGATTTTTGCTCACCGTTCTTGTGATCATTTTGACCCCACGGGGTGAGATCTTGCGTGGAGCCCCAGATCGAGGGAGATTATCAGTGGTCTTGTATGTCTTCCATTTCCTAATAATTGCTCCCACAGTTGATTTCTTCAAACCAAGCTGCTTACCTATTGCAGATTCAGTCTTCCCAGCCTGGTGCAGGTCTACAATTTTGTTTCTGGTGTCCTTTGACAGCTCTTTGGTCTTGGCCATAGTGGATTTTGGAGTGTGACTGTTTGAGGTTGTGGACAGGTGTCTTTTATACTGATAACAAGTTCAAACAGGTGCCATTAATACAGGTAACGAGTGGAGGACAGAGGAGCCTCTTAAAGAAGAAGTTACAGGTCTGTGAGAGCCAGAAATCTTGCTTGTTTGTAGGTGACCGAATACTTATTTTCCACTATAATTTGCAAATAAATTCATTAAAAATCCTACAATGTGATTTTCTGGATTTCTTGTTCTCAATTTGTCTGTCATAGTTGACGTGTACCTATGATGAAAATTACAGGCCTCTCTCATCTTTTTAAGTGGGAGAACTTGCACAATTGGTGGCTGACTAAATACTTTTTTCCCCACTGTATGCAGATGCACTCACATCTGCCTGCTGCCACTCCTGAGCAAGCTCTGCACTGGTGGTGCCCCGATACCGCAGCTGAATCAACTTTAGGAAACGGTCTTGGCACTTGCTGGACTTTCTTGGGCGCCCTGATGCCTTCTTCACAACAATTAAACCTCTCTTCTTGAAGGTCTTGATGATCCGATAAATGGTTGATATAGGTGCAATCTTACTAGCAGCAATATCCTTGCCTGTGAAGCCCTTTTTGTGCAAAGCAATGATGACGGCACGTGTTTCCTTGCAGGTAACCATGGTTAACAGAGGAAGAACAATGATTTCAAGCACCACCCTCCTTTTAAAGCTTCCAGTCTGTTATTCTAACTCAATCAGCATGACAGAGTGATCTCCAGCCTTGTCCTCGTCAACACTCTCACCTGTGTTAACGAGAGAATCACTGACATGATGGCAGCTGGTCCTTTTGTGGCAGGGCTGAAATGCAGTGGAAATGTTTTTGGGGGATTAAGTTCATTTTCATGGCAAAGAGGGACTTTGCAATTAATTGCAATTCATCTGATCACTCTTCATAACATTCTGGAGTATATGCAAATTGCCATCATCAAACTGAGGCAGCAGACTTTGTGAAAATTAATATTTGTGTCATTCTCAAAACTTTTGACCACGACTGTACAGTATATGCCCGTACTTTTCACTGTATTTTTTATAATTTGTATTGTGTTAAATATTAGCTACTATCGGTAGCTCCGTCAGTTATACCCACATACATTTATAACTGTCACTGACTTTAGTGTTAGTTTCCTTACATTTTGCATTATTACGTTTTTTTCCCCCTCTGTCATGTTCTTGTGGTTATTCCTGATGATCGCTAGCAATAGTGGATCATATTAGGCTAACATATTACAAGTTGTGCAATCATTTGGGACATGTAGCCTATTTGAACCATTATGGAACACAGACCATACGTAGCCGTTTAAACCTGGAGCCAGGCGCACGATTCACCTGGAGCACGGTTCACGACACTGGACTGTTGTCATCACAGTTCCATGATTAGTGAGGATTATTAGGGTAGATGTATAGGGCTACTGTTTAACCCATATTGTACACTTTTCTCACCTTACAATATTTCATGGATTGAACAATTGAATATGGCCGCTTTCAGGATGAATCAAACCACTGTATTTTTGATTCACCAATATATTTTGTGTGTAAAGGCTCTCCAAACCTGTTTTTTATTATTCATAACTATTTTCCTAACCCTAAATAATATACAAGATCAGAGTATTTTTTTATCTACCAATTGGTGCTGCAAAGGAGATGAATATTCATGCGTTTACATGGCTTTCTTTCATTGATCCCTAATATTCTGAATGTTCTCTCCATATGAGTCTGTTGAAAAATGTCTAATTAAAAGTACACCAAATTTAAAGGGATGGCTTTAGATAAATGTACTGAAAACCCTATTGAATGAAGACTCCATGAGCAAGTAGAAGGGTTTTCAGCTGTTTTTATTGTATTTTTTATTTCACCTTTATGTCACGATCGTCGTACGGAATAGACCAAGGCGCAGCGTGATGAACGAACATGTTTATTTACCTTTAGTGATAAATACTGACAAAGAACAAAACAACAAACGACTCGTAACGTCCTAGGTAACATAGACCAACACGGAACAAGAACCCACAAACACAAAGGGAAAAACAGACAGTTTAAATATGGCTCCCAATCAGAGACAACCAGCCCCAGCTGACACTCGTTGCCTCTGATTGGGAGTCACTCTAGCCAACATAGAAATAAACACAACTAGAACTCCCAACATAGAAAATATAACACATAGAAAGAACACACCCTGGCTCAACATATAGAGTCCCAGAGCCAGGGTGTTACACTTTATTTAACCAGGTAAGCCAGTTGAGAACAAGTTCTCATTTACAACTGCGACCTGGCCAAGATAAAGCAAAGCAGTGCGATAAAAAACAACAACACAGAGTTACACATGGGATAAACAAAACATAAAGTAAAAAATACAACAGAAAATATATATACAGTGTGTGCAAATGTAGTAAGTTATGGAGGTAAGGCAATAAATAGGTCATAGTGCAAAATCATTACAATTTAGTATTAACCCTGGAATGATAGATGTGCAAGAGATGATGTGCAAATAGAGATACTGGGGTGCAAATTAGCAAAATAAATAAAAATATTTGGATGAGGTAGTTGGGTGGGCTAATTTCAGATGGGCTGTGTACAGGTGCAGTGATCAGTAAGGTGCTCTGACAACTGATGCTTAAAGTTAGTGAGGGAGATAAGAGTCTTCAGCTTCAGAGATTTTTGCAGTTCGTTCCAGTCATTGGCAGCAGAGAACTGGAAGGAATGGTGGCCAAAGGAGGTGTTGGCTTTGGGGATGACCAGTGAGATGTACCTGCTGGAGCGCATACTACGGGTGGGTGTTGCTATGGTGACCAATTAGCTAAGATAAGGCAGGGATTTGCCTAGCAGTGATTTATAGATGACCTGGAGCCAGTGGGTTTGACGACGAATATGTAGTGAGGACCAGCCAACAAGAGCGTACAGGTCACAGTGGTGGGTAGTTTATGGGGCTTTGGTGACAAAACGGATGGCACTGTGATAGACTACATCCAATTTGCTGAGTAGAGTGTTGGAGGCTATTTTGTAAATGACATCGCCGAAGTCAAGGATCGGTAGGATAGTCAGTTTAATGAGGGCATGTTTGGCAGCATGAGTGAAGGAGGCTTTGTTGCGAAATAGGAAGCCGATTCTAGATTTAACTTTGGATTGGAGATGCTTAATGTGAGTCTGGAAGGAGAGTTCACAGTCTAACCAGACACCTAGGTATTTGTAGTTGTCCACATACTCTAGGTCAGACCCGCCGAAAGTAGTGATTCTAGTCGGGTGGGCAGGTGCCAGCAGCGTTCGATTGAAGAGCATCCATTTAGTTTTACTAGTGTTTAAGAGCAGTTGGAGGCTACGGAAGGATTGTTGTATGGCATTGAAGCTCGTTTGGAGGTTTGTTAACACAGTGTCCAATCTTCAAGGAAAACAGATTAAAAGGGAAGCGTGTTGCATTAGTGGTGGATAAATTATATATTGACAACCAAATGTTCAGAGACACAAAGACTACTCCATGGCTATTCTAAGTGGTAATAGAGAGTCAAATATTGGAGCACCTGATAGGGATTGTAATATTAAATGACATTTATAGTAAGTATAGTATTGTATAAAACGATATAACAAGCAGAATAATACATATTTAAATACAAATAATTAGAACATGGCTTTTTTTGGCGGGAGGTTGTTGTTTTGGCGGATGGTTGTTGTGGTTGGTCCTGTGTTCTCTCTGGCGTCTTTTTCCCCCTTGCGGCAGATGTGGATGCGGGTGCGTTTGCACGCTCGGCCCATTTCTTCCCCAGTCAACCATGTGGTATGCATTTTTGTGTTTGAAAAGGTGCGGCGTTAAATGAGTGAGAGGGGAAATGGTTGCATATCCCGGAGCCGACCGGGGTCTGGGAGCAGGGGTACAGAGAGAGAGCTGTCAATTTTGTGTGGATGAGGGATATACATTTTTAAATATAGTATACAACTAATCTAATTTTCCATTGTCCTATCATGATGGAAAGATCCCTAACCCTATAACCTTGACACCCACCTGAGCGACCTATACACCAAAGAGAAGTTCCCATCTCTTTTTTGGACCTGCTGTGAATATGCAGCCTAAACAGAGAAAAATACGGTCAGAGACCTACTTGAGCAGCACCGCCCCCTCAAGATTCTGAGCCTGCCTGGCAGGGTTGGTCATACAAAGCCAGAGCCCCCTGATGGGAGAGCATAATAAACAAGGAAATTCTCAAAGCTGCTAATGAGAACCTTGACGACCTTTTACCTAGCCGGTGGGGATTCCGGTGGGGTACGCCCACCCAGGTAGTGGCAGTGCTGGCAACACTGGCTGCAGTAACCCATGGGGGAGGGGGTCACACTCGGACAATCAGAGAGGGGGTTTATCATTGTAGCCCAGGTGGCACAAAATAATCAAAGGTCTGATCGCATGGAGATGCTTGGGAAAATGGTTAAAACAGGGGATCAGAGTGTTTGTGTCTCAGGTGAATAGGGTGATCTGATCTCCATCACCTAGGACTGGACATAGATTAAGTAGATTAATCAAATATCACATTGTTATCAATTTCTACTCAATCTGCATGCTTTCTCAGTCAGCTTTAACTGTATCTGCACTCGTAGATCAAGTTATTTCTCGAGTTGGGCTCTGGGATATAACAGCTGTTGAGTATCTGTTTTTATGGTGGACTGTGGAGGGAGGGGTTGAGTGTGTTGGAGTATGTGAGTATGTGCGTGTGTGCTTGTCTGACGTCTGTTGTGGGGGTGGGGATGTTGGGGGGAGGGTATGGGATGGACCGCGGGGAATTATTTGCTGGGATAATGATTACTTGTCAAGGAATTAAATGTAATACAATGGCAATCCGGGTTATATGTTAGAATCCTACGCGTGAACTGCCGACATTATTACGCATATTAATTGATAATGATGAAAAATAGGATATGCATAATTAAAAAATAAATAAATAGATATATATATATAGAGGTGAAAGCATTGGAAATGCTTTTGGCGGTTGACCTGCTTTTGTTTTGTGGGGGCACTATGTGCTGTTTTCGATGGATGGGTCCTGGCCTCTCGGGGCCTTAGGGATACGGAGGGACGTGGGTGGGATGCTGATCACGGCGATGACGGCTCAACTTGGGATGGGAAGGGGCTTTAGCGGGGGAATTAGTGGAGAACAATTGAAGGGCTACTCCGTAGCAATGCAAATATCACGGTACAGCTATATGGACACTCAATCATTACGCTATTTTTTATTGGTAAATTTACAAACATATATAATGATAAATAGACTTGAAACTTGTATCTCATTATGGTGTATGGTGAAATAAGTATAGCCAGTTATAATTGTAATGGCTTAGCTGATAATAACAAAAGAAGAACAATATTTACATGGCTCAAAGAGAAGGAATATAATATCTATTGTATACAGGAAACTCATTCAACAATTCGAGATGAAGTAGCGTGGAAAAAAGAATGGGGGGAAATATACTTCTCCCATGGGCAAAGAAATTCAAAAGGGGTGATGATATTAATTAATAGTAATTTCGATCCAAATGTGCAAATTGTACAAATAGATACACAAGGTAGATGGATTATTTTAAATATGTTATTGGACCATAAACAGATATGGCTCATTAACCTTTATGGACCAAATAATGATGATCCACAATTCTTTGACAATATATATAATAAATTATCAAGCCTGCAAGCAACTCAAGACAATATTATTATGGTGGGGGATTATAATACTGTTTTAAATAGCTCAATGGACCGTAAAGGAAATCACACCACAAACAATCACCCACATGCTCTTAAGGAAATTGTGAATGTCATGGATACATTAGAACTAGTAGATATATGGAGGCTTAAATATACTGATCTAGTGAGATATACATGGCGGAGACTGAATCAAGCTAGTCGTCTTGACTTCTTTCTTATCTCATTCTCGTTGGCACCAAAAGTAAAAAAAGTGTTGATAGGGGACAGAATGCGGTCAGACCATCATGTAATAGGCATATATATTACTCTTACTGAATTTCCACGTGGGCGAGGATATTGGAAATTTAATCAAAGCCTATTGGATGATAATTTATTTATAATTAGAACAAAGGAATTTATAACTGATTTTTTCCAACATAACATAGGTACAGCGAATCCCCTTATTGTATGGGACACCTTTAAATGTGCCTTTAGAGGCCATGCAATTCAGTACTCATCTCGAAAACAAAAGCAATTTAGGTCAAAAGAGTTTATACTAAGAAAGGAAATAGAAAGTCTAACAGAACAGATAGATGGCAATAAAAACTGTAACATAGAGGCTCAGAATAAATTAGAGGAAAAACAAAAAGAAATGGAGAAATTTATTCAAGAAAGATCAAGTGTAACATATTATAAAAATAAAGCAAACTGGATGGAATATGGGGAAAAATGCACAAAATTCTTTTTTAATCTTCAACATAGGAATGCTACCAAAAAGAACTTAATGAAACTGGTTACAATTGACGGAGTCACCCATGATTCACCAAATGACATTTTGAAGGAAGAAACAAAGTACTTTAAGCATATGTTTTCTTTTCAGTCGCCTCCATCTCCTCTAACTGAAGCTAATTGTAGAGATTTTTTTCTATTGATAATGTCAAATTAACAGCCACACAGAAAGACTCATGTGAAGGTGAAATTACAGAGGAGGAACTTCTGGATGCAATTAAAGACTTTAAGTCTGGGAAAACTCCAGGGTTGGATGGCATACCAGTCGAGGTATACCAAACCTTTTTTGATATACTAAGAGGACCGTTATTAGCATGTTTTAACCACTCCTATGTAAATGGTAGATTATCTGACACTCAAGAAGAAGGACTGATCTCATTATTACTGAAACAGGATACAAGTGGAAAATATAAAGATCCAGTCCATTTACAAAATTGGAGGCCCCTTACACTTCAGTGTTGTGATGCAAAAATCCTAGCAAAATGTATAGCGCATAGAATTAAAAAGGTATTGCCGGATATTATTCATTCTAATCAGACAGGTTTTTTACATGGAAGATACATTGGAGATAATATAAGGCAAGTATTGGAAACATTAGAACACTATGGAAAATATGGGAAACCAGGCCTGCTATTCATAGCAGACTTCGAAAAAGGCATTTGATAAAGTTCGACTGGGGTTTATATATAAATGCCTGGAGCATTTCAATTTTGGAGAATCTCTTATAAAATGGGTCAAAATCATGTATAGTAACCCTAGGTGTAAAATAGTAAATAATGGCTATTTCTCAGAAAGTTTTAAACTGTCAAGAGGAGTGAAACAAGGTTGTCCACTATCGGCATATCTATTTATTGTGGCCATCGAGATGTTAGCGATTAAAATCAGATCTAATAATAATATCAGAGGATTAGAAATAAAGACCTTAAAAACAAAGGTGGCATTGTACGCTGATGATTCATGTTTTTTTTTAAATCCACAACTAGAATCCCTCCACAGCCTCATAGAGGATCTAGATACATTTTCTAACCTCTCTGGATTACAACCAAATTATGACAAATGTACTATATTACGTATTGGATCACTAAAAAATACAATTTTTACATTACCATGTAGTTTACCAATAAAATGGTCTGATGGTGATGTGGATATACTCGGAATACATATCCCAAAGGAAATAAATGATCTCACTTCAATAAATTTTAATAGAAAATTAGCAAAAATAGATAAGATCTTACTACCATGGAAAGGAAAATACCTGTCAATTTGTGGAAAAATCACCCTGATTAACTCATTAGTATTATCACAGTTTACCTATTTGCTTATGGTCTTGCCTACGCCTAGCGAACAGTTTTTTTAAATTATATGAGAAAAAAATATTCAATTTTATTTGGAACGGCAAGCCAGACAAAATTAAAAGAGCATATTTATATAATGAATATGAATTCGGAGGACAGAAATTATTAAATATTAAAGCATTAGACCTATCACTAAAAGCTTCAGTCTTACAAAAGTTATACTTAAATCCGAACTGGTTCTCAAGCAAATTAGTAAGATTGTCTCACCCAATGTTCAAGAAAGGCCTTTTTCCCTTTATTCAGATTACAACCTCACACTTTCAGTTATTTGAAAAGGAAATAATCTCCCAAATGTCACTATTTCTAAAACAAGCCATAGAAAGTTGGTTGCAATTTCAATTTAATCCTCCAGAAACGACAGAACAAATAATGCAACAAATATTGTGGTTAAATTCAAATATACTAATTGACAAAAAACCTTTATTTTTTGACAGAATGTTTAAAAAAGGTATAATCTTTGTAAATGATATCATCGGTAGGACTGGTGGAGTTATGACGCACATGCAGCTAACAAAAACATATGGAAATGTCTGCTCTACCCAAAATTACAACCAAATAATGGCAGCATTACCGCAAAAATGGAAGAGGAAAGTGGAGGGGGAGAAAGTAAGGAACTTGTCTGTCGGCCTTGCATTAAAGAACATAATTGGTTAAGGAAAACTGTGATAAATAAAAAAATATATCAGTTTCACTTAAGGACCAAAGGATTGACAGCCGTCCCATATAGATTGCAAAATAGTTGGGAAGAGATCTTTGATGTACCGATCCCATGGCATAGTGTTTATGAACTGACACGCAAAACGACACCGGATTCAAAAATTAGAATCTTTCAATTTAAATTATTATATAAAATCCTTGCTACCAATAGAATGTTATTTATATGGGGGATACAATCTTCCCAGCTCTGCAGATTTTGCTGTGAAGAGACGGAATCATTGGACCATTTGTTTTGGTTCTGTCCATTTGTAGCTTGTTTTTGGACACTGGTCCAGGAATGGCTAAAGGATTGCAATATTTACCTGGAACTAACCTTGCAGATAGCATTACTGGGTGATCTGAAAAGTCATAGTCAATCAATCAATAATATAATAATACTTTTAGCAAAGCTGTTTATTTTTAACTCTCAATCTGTAGAAGCAATGAGAATAGAAAGGTTCAGAATTATTGTAAAACATCACAGTACGGTTGAAATATATATGGCAAATAGAAATCCGATATGGATGGTGTTAAGAGATAGATGGGAGGTATTGAATAGAGCTGAAGGATGGGACTAATAACAAATAACAACAAATAATAACAAAGATAGCTAATAATGTAAAGCATACTGTGTCCATAATAAGTATATAGGCTGTATGTTGGGAGCTTTTGGGAAAGAGCACAGTTAGAAAGATATGGCATATAGAAGCAAACCGGATGGACATCATGAAAACGATCGGAGAGGTTGAGAGTAGAAGTAGTTCAGGAGCAAAAAATAAATAAATAATAATAATAATAATAATGATATATATGTATGTATGTATATGTATATATATATGTATATATATAATAGAATTATTGTAAAATTAACTGTGTCCATAAGGTGTAGATAGTAAGTATAGACCGGAAGTAGAGACCTGGGCATTGTTGTTCACTAATTTACTCCAAGTAGGGAAAGGATGGTGGGGTTGAAAAGTAATAAAGGGGAGTATATATATAAAAAAAAAAAAAAAAAAATGGGGGATTGGAAGTGATGCAGACAATTACATTGATAGAAGATACAATCTATCTGCAATATTAAGCTGATCCATTCCCCAAAAAATAAATAAATAAATAAAAAAAAAAAAAAAAATAATAACACAGTGTCCAATGAAGGGCCAGATGTATACAAAATGGTGTCGTCTGTGTAGAGGTGGATCTGAGAGTCACCAGCAGCAAGAGCGACATCATTGATATACACAGAGAAAAGAGTCGGCCCGAGAATTGAACCCTGTGGCACCTCCATAGAGACTGCCATAGGCCCAGACAACAGGCCCTCCGATTTGACACATTGAACTCTATCTGAGAAGTAGTTGGTAATCCAGGCGAGGCAGTCATTTGAGAAACCAAGGCTATTTAGTCTGCCAATAAGAATGCGGTGGTTGACAGAGTCGAAAGCCTTGGCCAGGTCGATGAAGACGGCTGCACAGTACTGTCTATTATCGATCGCTGTTATAATATCATTTAGGACCTTGAGCGTGGCTGAGGTGCACCCATGACCAGCTCGGAAACCGGATTGCATAGCGGAGAAGGTACAGTGGGATTCGAAATGGTCGGTGATCTGTTTGTTAACTTGGCTTTCAAAAACTTTCGAAAAGGCAGGGCAGGATGGATATAGGTCTGTAACAGTTTGGTTCTAGAATGTCACCCACTTTGAAAAGGGGGATGACCGCGGCAGCTTTCCAATCTCTGGGGATCTCAGACATTATGAAAGAGAGGTTGAACAGGCTAGTAATAGGGGTTGCGACAATTTCGGCTGCTAATTTTAGAAAGAAAGGGTCCAGATTGTCTAGCCCAGATGATTTGTAGGGGTTCAGATTTTGCAGCTCTTTCAGAACATCAGCTGTCTGAATTTGTGTGAAGGAGAAGCGGGGGGGGCATGGGCAAGTTGCAGTGGAGGGTGCAGAGCTGGTGGCCGGGGTAGTGGTAGCCAGGTGGAAAGCATGGCCAGCCGTAGCAAAATGCTTGTTGAAATTCTCGATTATTGTAGATTTATCGGTTGAATTAAATGTATTCAGTGCGTGCAAGGGAACCACACCTGCAAAGCCTGCTACACACCTGCATAAGGTAAGTCTGAATACCAACTACTGAGAAGTGTGTAGGAAAGGCGTGAGTCTGAATCGGCCCTTAGTGCTTGTGATAGAATTACATTGAACGATTGTTGCACAGTCAGTATACAGTTTCCACACAAGGGGGCAGTAATAGCACATGGGTCCAATCTTCCATTGACTGTGCTCATTGGAGATTGACCCTTACTATTTTGCCATGCTACAATTGACTTGTTATCTAGAATGCTACTTTGGAACTAAAAAAACGATTTTATCCACTAAACCTAACCGTTGGTCTAACTTTATCTCTAACCCTGAATTAAAAACAAATATCTCATGTAGGCTTCTTTTTCAGCTCATGATTTTGCCTGTAATTACTCTGGAGCATGCATGAAGACTCAAGGGTGACTGACTGACGGACTGACTGACTGACGGACTGACTGACGGACTGACTGACGGAATGACTGACGGAATGACTGACAGACTGACGGACTGTGCCCCTGACAACTCTCTTCAAACTCTGTTATTTACGCATTACTTTAAGCTACCAACATCCTGAAAAGTTAATTGTTTTGCTTATTGACAGAATATCTCAAAAAGGATGGATGGTCAGGGAGTTTTGTTCAGGTCAACTAATTACATTCAATGCGTCAAGAGGAAGGTTTAAGTGGTTTGTGTACAAAGAAAAACACATTTTAATCAGTTTTGTCTTGGGCATGTTCAACCATATGATCGCAAATCCCTCTCCCCTCCTTTTCTCTCCTCCTTTCATCCTCCCCTTCTCCAGGCCTGTGGGTCATTGGTTAATTACCCAGGATTCAGTGGGATGAGGAGGGTGACATTGGCTTGGAGTGATTCAGTGTTTAAGCCACTTTAATATCTGTCTCATAATATCTGCTCTGTATGTATGTTCCCCAGTCAGATACACTCTGCTCTGTTCCTCCTGCTAAGAGGCTGCTCTACTCAAGCTTGACTCATTTCCACGTCTAGAGGAAGTGCACTAAGTCCCAGACACACGTCCTCTTACTGACCCCACATACAGTATACAGATCCCTGACCCACTAAGCTTCCCCTATGTCATGTAGTTAGGTTGTCCCTTTGACATGTAGTTAGGTTGTCCCTATGACATGTAGTTAGGTTGTCCCTATGACATGTAGTTAGGTTGTCCCTATGACATATGTAGTTAGGTTGTCCCTATGACATGTAGTTACGTTGTCCCTATGACATATAGATAGGGCTTACTTGGTAAGTACCTATTTCTGTAGCCAGAATGTAATTACTCCGCTGCACAGTGTGCCACTAGAGATCCTGGTTCGAATCCAGGCTCTGTCGTAGCCGGCCGTGACCGGGAGACCCATGGGGCGGCGCACAATTGGCCCAGCGTCGTCCAGGGTAGGGGAGGGAATGGCCGGCAGGGATGTAGCTCAGTTGGTAGAGCATGGCGTTTGCAACGCCAGGGTTGTGGGTTCGATTCCCACGGGGGCCAGTATAAAAAAAATAAAGTAAAAAAATAATGTATGCACTCACTAACTGTAAGTCGCTCTGGATAAGAGCGTCTGCTAAATGACTAAAATGTAAAATGTAAATGTACAACAGAGCGAGAGAGATGAACGCACCCACACACACACACACACACACACACACACAGGTGGTGTGGATAACATGTCCCTGTGGTGTCTCTTGGTTGCACTAATTGAGCCCTATCAGTTTCAGCGAAGGGGCGTAAGTGATGACGAAGAGCGCTCGTCACTGGGCCCTCGGCGTCGGTTATGTCACCCGGTTAGACGCAGGCCACCTGTCCCTGAGCGCCGATTTCGGTGACAAACCCTCCGGTATACCGGATCACCGCCTCAGATCTGCCGTTAGCTAACGCCAGAACAGTCACATGATCTTACCACCAGGGTGACAACCCAGAACCCATGCCTAGAAAGCTACAGTTACGTCAATGCCCCAACGCCTGTGGCTGTCATTGTCATGTACATACTGTAACTGATGTATGTCATGTATGATGCACGGAGGACAGACTCTGATGTTTGTGATGTTGTTCTTTAAAGAGGGCATTCATAGAATCAGAATATTCAGTTTGTGCATGAGAGGATGAGAGGGGGTGTTTGTTTAGAGGGGGACCCAGAGTGGCGAGATGAGGATGGGATGTAATGTGAGCACCAGACTGTACTGTCGCTGCCTGTCTCTCACAGGTTAGTGGACCTCCCCTTCCACACTTCTGCCACCCAGACAACCCTCCATCCCACCATTCTACCCTCAGGGAAACGGAACAACTGGAGTGAAATACATGATTTAGATCAGTGTTTCCCAAACTCGGTCCTGGGACCCCCCTGGGTGCACGTTTTGGTTTTTGCCCTAGCACTACACAACTGATTCAAATAATCAAAGCTTTATGATTAGTTGAATATTTGAATCAGCTGTGTAGTGCTAGGGCACAAACCAAAACGTGCACCCAGGGAGGGCCCCAGGACCGAGTTTGGGAAACCCTGATTTAGAGCATGAGGGTGTGTGTGTTGAGGTCTGACTGTCTGCCTCTTTTCTGTCTCTGTTCTGTTTGCAAGAAGTGTGTGTGTGTGTGTGTTTGTGCGTGCGCGCCCACCTGTGTGCACGCCTGTATGTGTCTATCTCTATGGACACTGGCCAGTGTATACATACTATAGGCTACAGTCCTTATCTGTCAATCTCTAGTAGCATCAGAGTAGCCTTTTCCCTTCACGCACCTCCCTCCCTTGCGCAACATTCAGACATCACGTCCACCATTTTCAGGGGCCGATCCCTACCGGGAAATTGCTCTTTAGCCAGCAGGAACAGGGCACAATGGGACGCGTTGTGTGGAATCACAGGGTTTTTATAAGGACAGACCAGGGAGCAGAGATGAGGCAGAGCATGGGAAGAGAACACGTCTTTGGTTTTCATTTTCCACCTTTTGAGTCATTCCCCCTCAGTCAAAGCATATAAATCATAAACACCACATCTCATGCAACGTCGCCCCCCCATTCTCCTCCTTCTACTCCTCCCTCCACCTCCTTCTTCTTCTCCTCCCTCCACCTCCTTCTTCTTCTCCTCCCTCCACCTCCTTCTTCTTCTCCTCCTTCCACCTCCTCCTTCTTCTCCTCCTCCCTCCACCTCTGCCTCCTTCTTCTCCTCCTTCCACCTCCTCCTTCTTCTCCTCCTCCCTCCACCTCTGCCTCCTTCTTCTCCTCCCTCCACCTCCGCCTCCTTCTTCTCCTCCCTCCACCTCCTTCTTCTCCTCCCTCCACCTCCTTCTTCTTCTCCTCCCTCCACCTTCTCCTTCTTCTCCTCCTTCCACCCCCTCCTCTGTTTTCTCTACCTGTACAGAGTTTGAGAGGGTTCTGTAAGACAGAGAGAGAGAGGGAGTGAGTGAAAAAGCAAAACGAGAGAGAGAAGATGAGCAAGAGATAGTTAGAACTTGCGAGAGATATACAGTACCAGTCAAAAGTTTGGACACACCTACTCATTCCAGGGTTTTTCTTTATTTTTACTATTTTTTACATTGTAGAATAATAGTGAAGACATCAAAACTATGAAAAAACACATGGAATCATGTAGTAACCAAAAAAGTGTTAAACAAATCAAAATATATTTTATATTTGAGACTCTTCAAAGTAGCTACTCTTTGCCTTGATGACAGCTTTGCACACTCTTGGCATTCTCTCAACCAACTTCATGAGGTAGTCACCTGGAATGCATTTCAATTAACAGGTGTGCGTGGTTAAAAGTTATTTTGTGGAATTTCTTTCCTTCTGAATGCGTTTGAGCCAATCAGTTGTGTTGGTAAAAGACCAAGTCCATGTTATGGCAAGAACAGCTCAAATAAGCAAAGATAAATGACAGTCCATCATTACTTTAAGACATGAAGGTCAGTCAATCTGGAAAATGTCAAGAACTTTGAAAGTTTCTTCAAGTGCAGTCTCAAAAACCATCAAGAGCTATGATGGAGGACTGCCACAGGAAAGGAAGACCCAGAGTTAGACCCAGAGTTACCTCTGCTGCAGAGGATAAGTTCATTAGAGTTACTAGCCTCAGAAATTGCAGCCCAAATAAATGCTTCACAGAGTTCAAGTAACAGACACATCTCAACATCAACTGTTCAGAGGAGACTGCGTGCATCAGGCCTTCATGGTCGAATTGCTACAAAGAAACCACTACTAAAGGACACCAATAATAAGAAGAGACTTGCTTGGGCCAAGAAACATGAGCAATGGACAATAGACTGGTGGAAATTTGTCCTTTGGTCTGATGAGTACAAATTTGAGATGACCCCGGACCACTCTGTTGAATAGAAGCTGAGGTGGCGAAAATATGATCTTTGTTGAAGCATGCTCAGATTAAATTAATTTAAAGTGCAAATGTAAAAAGATGCACTGCACAATGATTTTGCCTAGTTCAGAAATATTATGGCTCACTGATATCTTTGTTAAAATGATAGGGCTTTGTTAGAAAGATCTCACTGTTTCTCTCTCTCTCTGTCTCTGTCTCTCTCTCTCTCTGTTGGAAACAAAAGTAACTGGCTCACAGGCTCACAAGTGTGCACGTAGGTGCACACACAAACATATATACACACACAAACACACACACACACACACACAAAGACGAATCCGTGGAGAGTTTGATGCTGATGAGGGGTGAGAGGCAGAGGTGGTGGATTGGAGAGAGTTTAGTTCTGTCTGTCATGAGTCAGACTGGGTGTAATGCCAGCTCAGACAAAAACTGTACTCTGTCTCTAAGGGGTAGCATCGTCTCTCTACATTGCAATGCCTCTGATTGAAGGAGAAGCTCTTCCATTGATACTCAATAATAATTCAATAATTGTTATCCCAAAACTGGATTATTACCAGGTTTAAAAGAGGCAGGCAATTAATGCAAATGTTCATATCAAAGTTCAGTTCATTATAAGATGCTGCCCATGAGATGTGGCTTGCGAAAGTATTCACCCCCCTTGGCATTTTTCCTATTTTGTTGCCTTACAACCTGGAATTAAAAGGGATTTTTTTGGGGGGGGTTGTTTCATGCCTACCACTTTGAAGATGCAAAATATTTTTTATTGTGAAAAAAAACAACAAATAAGACAAAAAAACTGACAACTTGAGCGTGCATAACTATTCACCCCCCCCAAAGTCAATACTTTGTAGAGCCACACTTTGTAGCAATTACAGCTGCAAGTCTCTTGGGGTATGTCTCTATAAGCTTGGCACATCTAGCCACTGGGATTTTTGCCCATTCTTCAAGGCAAAACTGCTCCAGCTATTTCAAGTTGGATGGGTTCCGCTTGTGTACAGCAATCTTTAAGTCATACCACAGATTCTCAATTGGATTGAGGTCTGGGCTTTGACTAGGCCATTCCAAGACATTTAAATGTTTCCCCTTAAACCACTCAAGTGTTGCTTTAGCAGTATGCTTAGGGTCATTGTCCTGCTGGAAGGTGAACCTCCGTCCCAGTCTCAAATCTCTGGAAGACTGAAACAGGTTTCCCTCAAGAATTTCCCTGTATTTAGCGCCATCCATCATTCCTTCAATTCTGACCAGTTTCCCAGTCCCTGCCGATGAAAAACATCCCTACGGCATGATGCTGCCACCACCATGCTTCACTGTGGGGATGGTGTTCTCGGGGTGATGAGAGGTGTTGGGTTTGTGCCAGACATAGCGTTTTCCTTGATGGCCAAAAAGCTCAATTTTAGTCTCATCTGACCAGAGTACCTTATTCCATATGTTTGGGGAGTCTCCCACATGCCTTTTGGCGAACACCAAACATGTTTGCTTATTTTTTTCTTTAAGCAATGGCTTTTTTCTGGCCATTCTTCTGTAAAGCCCAGCTCTGTGGAGTGTACGGCTTCAAGTGGTCCTATGGACAGATACTCCAATCTCCGCTGTGGAGCTTTGCAGCTCCTTCAGGGTTATCTTTGGTCTCTTTGTTGCCTCTCTGATTAATGCCCTCTTGCCTGGTCCATGAGTTTTGGTGGGCGGCCTCTCTTGGCAAGTTTGTTGTGGTGCCATATTCTTTCCATTTTTTAATAATTGATGATTTAATGGTGCTCCGTGGGATGTTCAAAGATTCTGATATATTTTTATAACCCAACCCTGATCTGTACTTCTCCACAACTTTGTCCCTGAGCTGTTTGGAGAGCTCCTTGGTCTTCATGGTGCTGCTTGCTTGGTGGTGTCCCTTGCTTAGTGGTGTTGCACACTCTGGGGCCTTTCAGAACAGGTGTATATATACTGAGATCTTGTGACAGATCATGTGACACTTGCACACAGGTGGACTTTATTTAACTAATTATGTGACTTCTGAAGGTAATTGGTTGCACCATATCTTATTTAAGGGCTTCATAGCAAATACATATGCACACACCACTTTTCCGTTATTTATTATTTAGAATTTTTTTAAACAAGTTATGTTTTTCGTTTCACTTCACCGATTTGGACTATTTTGTTTATGTCCATTACATGAAATCCAAATAAAAATAAATATAAATTACAGGTTGTAATGCAACAAAATAGGAAAAACGCCAAGGGGGATGAATACTTTTGCAAGGCACTGTAAAGTAGCAGTGATGTCCTTTCCCATAAAGGCTAGAGGTGGTTGGGTTGACATTCTGTATTCTCAGACAGAAATAACCCTTTAATACGTTGTGAAGCCTAGGAATAGATGGCAACTGCTTAGACTCCAATGCTTTGTTGCAGGGTTGTAGCGGTTGTTGTCAACCTCATTTAACCCAAGCAATTCAGGAAGTGAACTGAAATTCAACTCATGGATTCATGTTCACAGTATTGAATTCTCTCATAGATACGGTCTCTAATAACAACGCTAGCCTGTGTGTAAGTCTAACACACGTCATAGGTGCTTGATCTCTGCCATGCTGTGTACCTTAGTTCCTCTGCTATCTGTGACCTTGCATATCATACCACAGAGTTACGTAAGTCTCCTTTCACTCAGGTGTAAAGTGAGCTGCTGTCACTGGAAAGCAGAGGAGGCTGGTGGGAGGAGCTATAGGAGGATGGGCTCATTGGAATGGCTGGAGTGGAATCAATGGAACGGTATCAAACACATAAAACATATGGAAACCACGTTTGACTCCGTCCCATTAATTCCATTCCAGACAGTTCAATGAGCCCGTCCTACAATAGCACCTGCCACCAGCCTCCACTGCTGGAGAGGCAGGCAGGGCTCCATCAGGGCCAGAAGGTCCATAGTACTGTGTGACCTAGAACTGTGTACTAACCAACTTACAACGTTACCAGGCCTCTCATTTACCACTTCTGATTCTCTGGTTCAGAGCCTGTTTGGTGTGTTACCTCACAATGGTTATGGTTGGCTTATGCATAGGAGAAGCTGATTTCAGATCAGTTTGGGAAGAATTTCTGATGAAAAGTGGCAGGAAGGTGTGAGAAACCATCTGAGCCGGCCACCTCTTTGTGCTTTGGAGACACGGATAGAAGAGAGTGTGTGTGTGTGTGTACTGTGTGTTTATACTGTATGTGCTGATGGGGTAAAGTGCATAGTTTTGTTCAGTCAGACAGAATGGACAGTTATTCCATTTTGGGAGCTCCTGTCCACCCACCAGGCTTTACGTCAGTGGATGTCAGGACCTGCACGTCACTGAGAGAGAGCAAGGGCTCTCCCACTCCACTCATTTCCTTCACAGTGTTCCTCTCTCTACCTGCTCCCAACTCTGCAGGCATTCATATCAAGGTTTATTTCAGGCCTCGCGAAAGATACAGGCTGACTGGTTACTGCAGTGATTAAATTTTTTTGTTGAAATGACAAATATATACGCAGTGTGGTTCGTCTTTCTTGGAGTGCTTTTTGTAATATTGGTGTATGTGTGTGTCACTTTTAGAGAGAGAGAGAGAGAGAGAGAGAGAGAGAGAGAGAGAGAGAGAGAGAGAGAGAGAGAGAGAGAGAGAGAGAGAGAGAGAGAGAGAGAGAGAGAGAGAGAGAGAGAGAGAGAGAGAGAGAGAGAGCTAATGATGTCACCAGATTCAACAGGGCCACATCTTCCTCTCTTCCAATCAGATCATTTGATGCCCCCACCCTGGCCCCTCCCACACTTGACCCACTTCCCTGCCCAACCTCTCTGTCCAGTTGTGCAAACACAGACATGGTCCAGTAAAAAAAAAAACACACATACACAAGAGATAAAAATAGAGAGATACTACAGTTCATTCGGAAAGTATTGAGACCCCTTGACTTTTTCCACATTTTGTTACGTTACAGCCTTATTCTAAAATGTATACAATTAATTGTTTTCCTCATCAATCTACACACAATACCCTGTAATGACAAAACAAAAACAGAGTTTTAGGAAATTTGACATTTACATAAGTATTCAGACCCTTTACTCAGTACTTTGTTGAAGCACCTTTGGCAGCGATTACAGCCTCGAGTCTTCTTGGGTATGACGCTACAAGCTTGGCACACCTGTGTTACAGGAGGTGGTCGCAGTTCCGGAGCGACCCACTAGGTGTCATCCTCCGACAACGTTAGGCACCTCCTCACTCACAGTCGGGACTAATCATCATCCTATTGGTGTCAACTGTGTCTATCGGTTTCCCTGTGTTCCCTTGCTCAGTTTTCTCTGCTAGTTTCACTATGTCTAGCAGTACTCCTCAGTGTCTGATCGGAGATCTATGTACAGGTACTTGAGAAGTGTTCTCCCTGTTTCGTTATTTGTTTCAGTCTTAGGTAGTATTTTGGCTGTCAGACGGTTTTTGGAGACTTATTTGCTCTGCCTTTCTTTTATCGTGATAAGTCCGTTATTTTGTGTTCTGGCTTCGGGACCACCAGTAAAGATCCTTGTTTCACAATCTCTGCCTACTGCCTACTGTATATCCTGCACCGCACCTGGGTCACACCTCACCCTAACCCTTACACACCTGTATTTGGGGAGTTTCTCCCATTCTTCTCTGCAGATCCTCTCAAGCTCTGTCAGGCTGGATAGGGAGCGTCGCTGCACAGCTATTTTCAGGTCTCTCCAGAGATGTTCGATCGTGTTCAAGTTCAGGCTCTGGCTGGGCCACTCAAGGACATTCAGAGACTTGTCCCGAAGCCACTCTTGCTTGTCTTGGCTGTGTGCTTAGGGTCGTTGTCCTGTTGGAAGGTGAACCTTCGTCCCAGTCTGAGGTCCTGAGCGCTCTGGAGCAGGTTTTCATCAAGGATCTCTCTGTACTTTGCTCCGTTTATCTTTCTCTCGATCCTGACTGATCTCCCAGTCCATGCCACTGAAAAACATCCCCATAGCATGATGCTGCCACCACTATGCTTCACCGTAGGCATGGTGCCAGGTTTCCTCTAGACATGCCGCTTGGCATTCAGGCCAAAGAGTACAATCTTGGTTTCATCCGACCAGAGAATCTTGTTTGTCATGGTCTGAGAGTCCTTTAGGTGCCTTTTGGCAAACTCCAAGCGGGCTGTCATGTGCCTTTTACTGAGGAGTGGCTTCCGTCTGGCCACTCTACCATAAAGGCCTGATTGGTAGAGTGCTGCAGAGATGGTTATCCTTCTGGAAGGTTCTCCCACATCCACAGAGGAACTCATGTCCAATCAATTTAATTTACCACAGGTGGACTCCAATCAAGTTGTAGAAACATCTCAAGGATGATCAATGGAAACAGGATGCACCTGAGCTCAATTTCGAGTCTCATAGCAAAGGGTCTGTATACTTATGTAAATAAGGTATTTCTGTTTTTTATTACCTGTTTTCTCTTTATCAGTATGGGGTATTGTCTGTAGATTGATGAGGATTTAATTTAATTCAATACATTTTAGAAGAAGGCTGTAACGTAACAAAATGTGGAAAAATTCAAGGGGTATGAATCCTTTCCGAATGCACTGTACATGAAAGAGATTGTTGTTAGTTAGAGTCTACTGAAAATGTGTAAAGTGCCGTTGTATTCACTGAGTGGCGATGTGATGTCAGAGCAACACTGGGGGGTTGTCAATATGCTGAGCCTGGTTCTGCTGTGTCCACTGTTAGCCTGGGGAGGTGACAGACAGACACACTGACAACTATGGAAAGGTTACCATCATAGCTACCAGTCACCAGAGGGATGGAGACAGTAGAGAGGGAGGGGGTGGGGTAGAAAGGGAGAGAGAGAGAGAGAGGGTGGGGTAGAAAGGGAGAGAGAGAGAGAGAGGGTGGGGTAGAAAGGGAGAGAGAGAGAGAGAGGGTGGGGTAGAGAGGGAGAGAGAGAGAGAGAGGGTGGGGGGGGAGAGAGAGAGAGAGGGTGGGGGAGAGAGAGAGAGAGAGAGAGAGAGAGAGAGAGAGAGAGAGAGAGAGAGAGAGAGGGTGGGTGTGTGTGTGTGTGGGTGGGGTAGAAAGGGAGGGAGAGAGAGAGAGAGAGAGAGAGAGAAAGAGAGGGTGGGTGGAGTAGAAAGGAGAGAGAGAGAGAGAGAGAGAAAGAGAGGGTGGGTGGAGTAGAAAGGGAGAGAGAGAGAGAGGGTGGGTGGAGTAGAAAGGGAGGGAGAGAGAGAGAGAGAGGGTGGGTGGGTGTGTGGGTGGGATAGAAAGGGAGAGAGAGAGTGGGTGTGGTAAAAAGGGAGAGAGAGCGAGGGTGTGGTAAAAAGGGAGAGAGAGCGAGGGTGGGGTAGAAAGGGAGAGAGCGAGAGAGAGGGTGGGGTAGAGAGCGAGAGAGAGGGTGGGGTAGAAAGGGAGAGAGAGCAAGGGTGGGGTAGAAAGGGAGAGAGAGAGAGAGAGAGAGAGAGAGAGAGAGCAAAAGAGAGAGAGAGGGGTTACCATCACAGCCACCAGAGGGATGGAGCCAGGAGAGAGGGAGAGGGTGGGGGTAGAAAGGGAGAGACGCAGAGCTAGAGGGTGAGGATAGAGAGACGTGGGGGGGTAGAAGAAGTGGGGAGAGGGAGATGAATACAGAGAGGGGGGAGAGGGCAAAATGACCTTGAACGGGAAAAACATTAAGAACACTTTCCTAGTATTGAGTTGCCCCCCCTGCAATATGTAACTTTTTTGGGCAACCTGATCAAATTCACATAGACAAGTCAATTATAGATCTGTCATTCTCATTGAAAGCAAGTCTAAAAAGCAGTAGATATGTTCTATTTGCGTTATTTCTATGCTTCCCATTCTTAAGTTTTGTTTTTGCATCTTTTACTTTCGGTTTTCTACACCAGCTTAAACAGCTGAAAATAAAATATTTTTAGTTACAGTAGGGGAAAAAAGTATTTAGTCAGCCACCAATTGTGCAAGTTCCCCCACTTAAAAAGATGAGAGAGGCCTGTAATTTACATCATAGGTACACGTCAACTATGACAGACAAAATGAGATTTTTTTTCTCCAGAAAATCACATTGTAGGATTTTTTATGAATTTATTTGCAAATTATGGTGGAAAATAAGTATTTGGTCAATAACAAAAGTTTCTCAATACTTTGTTATATACCCTTTGTTGGCAATGACACAGGTCAAACGTTTTCTGTAAGTCTTCACAAGGTTTTCACACACTGTTGCTGGTATTTTGGCCCATTCCTCCATGCAGATCTCCTCTAGAGCAGTGATGTTTTGGGGCTGTCGCTGGGCAACACGGGCAAAACTCCCTCCAAAGATTTTCTATGGGGTTGAGATCTGGAGACTGGCTAGGCCACTCCAGGACCTTGAAATGCTTCTTACGAAGCCACTCTTTCGTTGCCCGGGCGGTGTGTTTGGGATCATTGTCATGCTGAAAGACCCAGCCACGTTTCATCTTCAATGCCCTTGCTGATGGAAGGAGGTTTTCACTCAAAATCTCACGATACATGGCCCCATTCATTCTTTCCTTTACACGGATCAGTCGTCCTGGTCCCTTTGCAGAAAAACAGCCCCAAAGCATGATGTTTCCACCCCCATGCTTCACAGTAGGTATGGTATTCTTTGGATGCAACTCAGCATTCTTGGACCTCCAAACACGACGAGTTGAGTTTTTACCAAAAAGTTATATTTTGTTTTCATCTGACCATATGACATTCTCCCAATCCTCTTCTGGATCATCCAAATGCACTCTAGCAAACTTCAGACGGGCCTGGACATGTACTGGCTTAAGCAGGGGGACACGTCTGGCACTGCAGGATTTGAGTCCCTGGCGGCGTAGTGTGTTACTGATGGTAGGCTTTGTTACTTCGGTCCCAGCTCTCTGCAGGTCATTCACTAGGTCCCCCTGTGTGGTTCTGGGATTTTTGCTCACCGTTCTTGTGATCATTTTGACCCCACGGGGTGAGATCTTGCGTGGAGCCCCAGATCGAGGGAGATTATCAGTGGTCTTGTATGTCTTCCATTTCCTAATAATTGCTCCCACAGTTGATTTCTTCAAACCAAGCTGCTTACCTATTGCAGATTCAGTCTTCCCAGCCTGGTGCAGGTCTACAATTTTGTTTCTGGTGTCCTTTGACAGCTCTTTGGTCTTGGCCATAGTGGAGTTTGGAGTGTGACTGTTTGAAGTTGTGGACAGGTGTCTTTTATACTGATAACAAGTTCAAACAGGTGCCATTAATACAGGTAACGAGTGGAGGACAGAGGAGCCTCTTAAAGAAGAAGTTACAGGTCTGTGAGAGCCAGAAATCTTGCTTGTTTGTAGGTGACCAAATACTTATTTTCCACCATAATTTGCAAATAAATTCATTAAAAATCCTACAATGTGATTTTCTGGATTTTTTTTTTTCAATTTGTCTGTCATAGTTGACGTGTACCTATGACGAAAATTACAGGCCTCTCTCATCTTTTTAAGTGGGAGAACTTGCACAATTGGTGGCTGACTAAATACTTTTTCCCCCCACTGTATGTAAATAGTATTTGACAGAAGTTTAGATGGTACAATGATTCTCTAAACTATACTTGCTTGTTTTGTCACATTAACTGAAATTAGGCAAACTTTTCAAATTTTAGCAACCAGGAAATGAAAGAGTGATTTCTGCATAGCACATCTTTAATGTGAAATTATTATTACACAGTCCTGACAACTCACTTAACTATTCCTAAGATATTCAGTTACTAGAAACAATTGGAATATCAAACTCACAAAAATTATAATTAATAATTACACACACATGTCCATAAAATTGGTTAATTTTGATGGCAGCCATTTTTTTAAGAACCAGGAAAATAAAGTTGTCAAGGTCACATCCCCACACGTGATATCATTGGAAAGCCCAGAATGTCCTCTCAAAGGGACAACATTACTTAATACAGTGACTTGTATGGCCTCAGAGATATGGATCAAGAACTGATATCCACTAGAGCTGACAAAAATGAATGGCTGGGTCTCAGGACGATATCGTGGAAACGTGCATGTGAACGTCGCTTTTTACTCGTGCCATACATTAAAAACATTTATCTTCCACTCTTGTGATGGTCTGATGCGTGATGGAAGGTGCGAGCTCCCTGGGGATTTACCAGAGAATCTACCCTCGGAGTCGTGAGCCAGCCCAGTGACGCACCCTTGTCCCTCTCTTCCCCCCTCCTCTTCTCCTCTCATCTCCTCCAAGTTTCCATTTGACAACGTGCGCGCAGCTATTCTCTCGGCGCTGGTGTGATTGTTGCTATCGGCCCCAGATGAAGCAGTTAGCTTGGATTCAGTGTGGTGACGTCAAACTGTATCGCAAGATAAAGAGCCCATAGACATCAAGGTATGTAGCCTACCACAATCTGGTCTAATAACAGATAAGGAGAGAGCGAGCTTATTTTTTATTGGTTATCAAAAAAGCAAGTATAGGTTTAAAAGAAACAGCAGGCATTAAGAGCTCGATTTTATCTGTATTAGCTGAAGATCCGCAGTATAGCGCAATTGAAATTTAAAGGGACAATCAGTCGTTGAAACAATAACAAAGTGAGTCCCTGCCACTGTTTCGGTAAAATGCTGAGGGATGGGGCTGGAGAAATGTAAACACTCTCAAATACATAGACTACTATAACTACTGCTGTAGGCTACACACCTTTTTTATTCATATACTGTCCATACTGTCTATATCAGGGATGGGCAACTCCAAACCTTGGGGGCCAGAGTGGTGTCACACTTTTCCCCCTTTTCCGGCTGATTAAACTAATCACATTATAAACTGAAGATCATGATGTTAGCTAGGGCAAAAATGTGACACCAATCAGGCCCCCGAGGACTGGAGTTGCCCATCCCTGGTATAGTATATACACGCCTTATATATATATATATATATATGACATTTTAGTCATTTAGCCAGAACGACTTACAGGAGCAATTAGGGTTAAGTGCCTTGCTCAAAGGCACATTGACAGATTTTTCACCTAGTCAGCTCAGCGTTCAATCCAGTGACCTTTCAGTTACTGGCCCAACCTCTCTGATATTGCTCGTTCTATATACAGTACATTTACATTTTACATTTTAGTCATTTAGCAGACGCTCTTATCCAGAGCAACTTACAGTTAGTGAGTGCATACATTATTTTTTATTTTTTTATACTGGCCCCCTGTGGGAATCGAACGCACAACCCTGGCTTTGCAAACGCCATGCTCTACCAACTGAGCTACATTCCCTCCCCTACTCTGGGCCAATTGTGCGCCGCCCCATGGGTCTCCCGGTCGGCTACGACAGAGCCTGGATTCAAACCAGGATCTCTAGTGGCACTGACCACTGCGCCACTCGGGAGGTTACCAGTCAAAAGTTTGGACACACCTACTCATTCAAGGGTTTTTCTTTATTTTTACTATTTTCTACATTGTAGAATAATAGTGAAGACATCAAAACTATGAAATAACACATATGGATTCATGTAGTAACCCAAAAAGTGTTAAACAAATCAAAATATATTTTATATTGGAGATTCTTCAAATAGCCACCCTTTGCCTTGATGACAGCTTTGCACACTCTTGGCATTCTCTGAACCAGCTTCATGAGGAAAGCTTTTCCAACAGCCTTGAAGGAGTTCCCACATATGCTGAGCACTTGTTGGCTGCTTTTCCTTCACTCTGTCGTCCGACTCATCCCAAACCATCTCAATTGGGTTGAGGTCGGGGGATTGTGGAGGCCAGGTCATCTGATGCAGCACTCCATCACTCTCCTTCTTGGTCAAATAGCCCTTACACAGCCTGGAGGTGTGTTGGGTCATTGTCCTGTTGAAAAACAAATGATAGTCCCACTAAGCCCAAACCAGATGGGATGGCGTATCACTGCAGAATGCTGTCTTCACTATTATTCTACAATGTAGAAAAATAGTACAAATAAAGAAAACCCTTGAGTAGGTGTGTCAAACATTTGACTGGTAGTGTATACAGTGCCATGCAAAAGTATTCATCCCCTTTGGCGTTTTTTCCTATTTTGTTGCATTACAACCTGTAATTTAAATGGATTTTTATTTGGATTTCATGTAATGGACATGCACAAAATAGACCAAATTGGTGAAGTGAAATGAAAAAAATAACTTGTTTAAAAAAAGTCAAAAAAATAAATAACGGAAAAGTGGTGCGTGCATATGTATTCACCCCCTGTGCTATGAAGCCCCTAAATAAGATCTGGTGCAACCAATTACCTTCAGAAGTCACATAATTCATTAAATAATCTCCACCTGTGTGCAATCTAAGTGTCACATGATCTGTCACATGATCTCAGTGTATATATACACCTGTTCTGAAAGGCCCCAGAGTCTGCAACACCATTAAGCAAGGGGCACCACCAAGCAAGCGGCACCATGAAGACCAAGGAGCTCTCTAAACAGGTCAGGGACAAAGTTGTGGAGAAGTACAGATCAGGGTTGGGTTATAAATAAATATCAGAAACTTTGAACATCCCACGGAGCACCATTAAATCCATTATTTAAAAAATGGAAATAATATGGCACCACAACAAACCTGCCAAGAGAGGGCCCCCCACCAAAACTCATGGACCAGGCAAGGAGGGCATTAATCAGAGAGGCAACAAAGAGACCAAAGATAATCCTGAAGGAGCTGCAAAGCTCCACAGCGGAGATTGGAGTATCTGTCCATAGGACCACTTTAAGCAGTACACTCCACAGAGCTGGGTTTTACGGAAGAGTGGCCAGAAAAAAGCCATTGCTTAAAGAAATAAATAAGCAAACACGTTTGGTATTCGCCAAAAGGCATGTGGGAGACTCCCCAAACATATGGAAGAAGGTACTCTGGTCAGATGAGACTAAAATTGAGCTTTTTGGCCATCAAGGAAAACGCTATGTCTGGCGCAAACCCAACACCTCTCATCACCCCGAGAACACCATCCCCACAGTGAAGCATGGTGGTGGCAGCATCATGCCGTAGGGATGTTTTTCATCGGCAGGGACTGGGAAACTGGTCAGAATTGAAGGAATAATGGATGACGCTACATACAGGGAAATTCTTGAGGGAAACCTGTTTCAGTCTTCCAGAGATTTAAGACTGGGACGGACGTTCACCTTCCAGCAGGACAATGACCCTAAGCATACTGCTAAAGCCTAGTCTAATTGGAATGGCCTAGTCAATGCCCAGACCTCAATCCAATTGAGAATCGGTGGTATGACTTAAAGATTGCTGTACACCAGCAGAACCCATCCAACTTGAAAGAGCTGGAGCAGTTTTGCCTTGAAGAATGGGCAGAAATCCCAGTGGCTAGATGTGCTAAGCTTATAGAGACAGACCCCAAGAGACTTGCAGCTGTAATTGCTGCAAAAGGTGGCTCTACAAAGTAATGACTTTGGGGGGGGTGAATAGTTATGCACGCTCAAGTTTTCAGTTTTTTTTGTCTTATTTGTTGTTTGTTTCACAATAAAAAATATTTTGCATCTTCAAAGTGGTAGGCATGTTGTGTAAATCAAATGATACAAACCCCCCAAAAATCCATTTTTATTCCAGGTTGTAAGGCAACAAAGTAGGAAACATGCCAAGGGGGGTCAATACTTTCGCAAGCCACTGTATATGAATTGTTTTACTTTTTGGATTATTTGTTTTGTAATGCTAGATATTACTGCACTGTTGGAGCTAGAAAACACAAGCATTTTTCTGCACCTGCAATAACATCTGCAAATCGGTGTATAAATTTGATTTGAAAGGGATTTTAGACAGAACTATGGGTGCAAGGACTGACCATCCATGACAAGAAAAGTATAGTTTTAACCAAGATTGGAGGCTATACAGTGTGTGTTTACATTTACTTTGTTTACAAACATCGGAGTAAAACAAGCTTATGTTATTTTGGGTTCTGATGGGGTAAGACAGTTGAACTAAGCTCATGAGGCATTTATAAATGATATTCGTCAAGAAGCAATGGGTATCATATAATTAATTGATGTAGCAAAGGTAATTTCCGATTGAGAGACATATGAAGTGTTTACTGTGAATGCAGCCTCCGCAAACGCAGGAACATTAAAGTTAAAGTTCTATAGGCATTCCTTCCTTGCCGATATGATCCCCCTTAAGGTGTGAGTGAAGGGAGGTTGGGAGGAGAGAGAGGGACAAAGTGAAGGGTAAAGTAGGGAAAGAGCACAGAGATACAGTTGCAAACAGCAGGTGTCAGTTTCAGTGAGGGTGGTCATGTTTTCCTGTAGCTCAGGGTCCTGCGGCTGAGCAAAGAGGAAATGCTGGGTGTTTGATATACAGCACTCATGGCAAGGCGCAGAAACGTGCAGAGAAATGTGAGACCAGAGTAGGGGGCTTGCGTGCGCAAAGAATGTCACCCTGGACGGTGCCCAGGGCAATGGTTGGCTTGTGGTATCTCATTTCCTTGTGGAAGTACACACACAAAAATGCACACACATGAAAATAAACACACACACACACACACACACATACACTCTCGCATACAGTACCAGTCAAAAGTTTGGACAGACCTACTCATTCCAGGGTGTTTCTTTATTTTTACTATTTTCTATATTGTAGAATAATAGTGAAGACATCAAAACTATGAAATAACACATATGGAATCATATAGTAACCAAAAAAGTTATTTTATATTTGAGATTTTTCAAATAGCCACCCTTTGCCTTGATGACAGCTTTGCACACTCTTGGTAATCTATGTGGCTCTGAATCAGCAACACTAGCAGTACATCTAATTCATTTTGAGCACATTTACCTGGCTTGCTGTTGCCATTGTTCAAGACCCCTCAGAGGCATGCTGCATGTGTGATTTGTTTTCAAAACAGCCAGTCATATCCCACAATTACACTTTGAGATTAAAGTTGTTTAACTTGTTAGATTAAAATGCTCCAATTTGGAATAAGTCATGTTTTTCTCCAGGTGTTATTGTGTATGACTCAGAGATGGAAAAGGATAGAACATTAAAAAAGGATAGAGAGAGAGGAAATGAAATTATTCATTTCCAGGGAAGAAATAGGGATTAAGAGATCTAAAATTGAATAAACAGAAAAATAGAGTGAGAGACAGAAAGAGAGTTGAGAGAGAGAGAGAGAGAGAGAGAGAGAGAGAGAGAGAGAGAGAGAGAGAGAGAGAGAGAGAGAGAGCTAATGATGTCACCAGATTCAACAGGGCACTATGGAACACAAAGCTTTTACTATCTCATCCTGGAATACACAAGGTCTGAGGTCATCTGCCTTTGGCCTAAAGAGCAGGAACCCAGACTTCATCAAAGAAATTGGGAATACAGACATTGTCATCCTACAAGAAACATGGTATAAAGGAGACGGACCCACTGGTTGCCCTCTAGGTTACAGAGAGCTGGTAGTCCCTTCTGCCAAACTACCAGGTGTGAAGCAGAGAAGAGACTCAGGGGGTATGCTAATTTGGTATAGAGCAGACCTAACCCACTCTATTAAATTAGTCAAAACAGGAACATTTTACATCTGGCTAGAAATTAATAAGGAAATATCTCAACAGAGAAAAATGTCATCATGTGTGCTACCTATATCCCCCCCAATAGAATCCCCATATTTTAACAATGACAGCTTCTCCATCCTAGAGGGGGAGATCAACCATTTCCAGGCCCAGAGACATGTACTAGTCCGTGGCGACCTAAATGCCAGAACTGGACAAGAACCTGACACCCTCAGCACACAGGGGGACAAACACCTACCTGGAGGTGACAGCATTCCCTCCCCCATATGTCCCCCTAGGCACAACTACGACAACATAACCAACAAAAACGGGTCACAACTCCTGCAGCTCTGTCGACGCTGGGTATGTACATAGTCAATGGTAGGCTTAGAGGGGACTCCTATGGTAGGTACACCTATATCTCATGTCTTGGCAGTAGTACTGTAGACTACTTTATCACTGTCCTCAACCCAGAGTCTCTTAGAGCATTCACAGTCAGTCCACTGACACCCCTATCAGATCACAGCAAAATCACACTCTACTTGAACAGAACTATGCTCAATCATGAGGCATCAAAGCCAAATGAACTGAATAATATTAAGAAATGCTATACATGGAAGGAAAGTAGTGTGGAAATCTACCAAAGAACAATTAGGCAACAACAAATTCAATCCCTTCTAGACAATTTCCTGGACAAAATGTTTCACTGTAATAGTGAAGGTGTAAACATGGCAGTAGAAAATCTAAACAGTATATTTGACCTCTCAGCTTCCCTATCAAATCAAAACATTTCAAGCAGACAACCTAAGAAAATTAACAGCAATAACAAATGGTTTGCAAAAACCTAAGAAAGACATTTGAGAAACCTATCCAACCAAGAACATAGAGACCCAGAAAACCTGAGCCTACGCCTTCACTATGGTGAATCACTAAATCAATAGAAGGAACAGAACGTCAGAAATCAGCTCAATGTAATTGAAGAATTCATAGAATCTAACCACTTCTGGGAAAATTTGAAAAATCTAAACAAACAACAACACGAAGAGTTATCTATCCAAAACGGAGATGTATGGATAAACCACTTCTCTGATCTTTTTGGCCCTATAACAAAGAATAAACAGCAAAAACATATACAGTGGGGGAAAAAAGTATTTAGTCAGCCACCAATTGTGCAAGTTCTCCCACTTAAAAAGATGAGAGAGGCCTGTAATTTTCATCATAGGTACACGTCAACTATGACAGACAAATTGAGAAAAAATAATCCAGAAAATCACATTGTAGGATTTTTAATGAATTTATTTGCAAATTATGGTGGAAAATAAGTACTTGGTCACCTACAAACAAGCAAGATTTCTGGCTCTCACAGACCTGTAACTTCTTCTTTAAGAGGCTCCTCTGTCCTCCACTCGTTACCTGTATTAATGGCACCTGTTTGAACTTGTTATCAGTATAAAAGACACCTGTCCACAACCTCAAACAGTCACACTCCAAACTCCACTATGGCCAAGACCAAAGAGCTGTCAAAGGACACCAGAAACAAAATTGTAGACCTGCACCAGGCTGGGAAGACTGAATCTGCAATAGGTAAGCAGCTTGGTTTGAAGAAATCAACTGTGGGAGCAATTATTAGGAAATGGAAGACATACAAGACCACTGATAATCACCCTCGATCTGGGGCTCCACGCAAGATCTCACCCCGTGGGGTCAAAATGATCACAAGAACGGTGAGCAAAAATCCCAGAACCACACAGGGGGACCTAGTGAATGACTTGCATAGAGCTGGGACCAAAGTAACAAAGCCTACCATCAGTAACACACTATGCCGCCAGGGACTCAAATCCTGCAGTGCCAGACGTGTCCCCCTGCTTAAGCCAGTACATGTCCAGGCCCGTCTGAAGTTTGCTAGAGTGCATTTGGATGATCCAGAAGAGGATTGGGAGAATGTCATATGGTCAGATGAAACCAAAATAGAACTTTTGGTAAAAACTCAACCTCGTCGTGTTTGGAGGACAAAGAATGCTGAGTTGCATCCAAAGAACACCATACCTACTGTGAAGCATGGGGGTGGAAACATCATGCTTTGGGGCTGTTTTTCTGCAAAGGGACCAGAACGACTGATCCGTGTAAAGGAAAGAATGAATGGGGCCATGTATCGTGAGATTTTGAGTGAAAACCTCCTTCCATCAGCAAGGGCATTGAAGATGAAATGTGGCTGGGTCTTTCAGCATGACAATAATCCCAAACACACCGCCCGGGCAATGAAGGAGTGGCTTCGTAAGAAGCATTTCAAGGTCCTGGAGTGGCCTAGCCAGTCTCCAGATCTCAACCCCATAGAAAATCTTTGGGGGGAGTTGAAAGTCCGTGTTGCCCAGCGACAGCCCCAAAACATCACTGCTCTAGAGGAGATCTGCATGGAGGAATGGGCCAAAATACCAGCAACAGTGTGTGAAAACCTTGTGAAGACTTACAGAAAACGTTTGACCTGTGTCATTGCCAACAAAGGGTATATAACAAAGTATTGAGAAATGTTTGTTATTGACCAAATACTTATTTTCCACCATAATTTGCAAATAAATTCATTAAAAGTCCTACAATGTGATTTTCTGGAAAAAAATCTCATTTTGTCTGTCATAGTTGACGTGTACCTATGATGAAAATTACAGGCCTCTCTCATCTTTTTAAGTGGGAGAACTTGCACAATTGGTGGCTGACTAAATACTTTTCCACCCCACTGTACATGATCAAATACAAATCTTAGAATCAACTATTAAAGACTACCAGAACCCACTGGATTCTCCAATTACATTGAATGAACTACAGGACAAAATACAAACCCTCCAACCCAAAAAGGCCTGTGGGGTTGATGGTATCCTAAGTGAAATGATAAAATATACAGACCACAAATCCCAATTGGCTATACTTAAACTCTTTAAAATCATCCTCAGCTCTGGCATATTCCCCAATATTTGGAACCAAGGACTGATCACCCCAATCCACAAAAGTGGAGACAAATTTGACCCCAATAACTACAGGGGGATATGCGTCAACAGCAACCTTGGGAAAATCCTCTGCATTACCATTAACAGCACACTCGTACATTTCCTTAGCAAAAACAATGTACTGAGCAAATGTCAAATTGGCTTTTTACCAAATTACCATACGACAGACCACGTATTCACCCTGCACACCCTAATTGACAAACAAACAAACCAAAACAATGGAAAAGTCTTCTCATGCTTTGTTGATTTAAAAAAAGCTTTCGACTCAGTTTGGCATGAGGGGCCTGCTATACAAATTGATGGAAAGTGGTGTTGGGGGGACACAAACTCCCCTATATCTGAACACAAACAACAAGTGAACACAAACAACAAGTGTGCGGTTAAAATTGGCAAAAAACACACACATTTCTTTCCAATGGGCCGGGGGGGGTGAGACAGGGATGCAGCTTAAGCCAAACCTCTTCAACATATATATCAACGAATTGGCGAGGGCATTAGAACAGTCTGCAGCACTCTGCCTCACCCTACTAGAATCTGAAGTCAAATGTTTACTGTATGCTGATGATCTGGTGCTTCTGTCCCAAACCAAGGAGGGCCTACAGCAGCACCTAGATCTTCTGCACAGATTCTGTCAGACCTGGGCCCTGACAGTAAATCTCAGCAAGACAAAAATAATGGTGTTCCAAAAATGGTCCAGTTGCCAGGACCACGAATATAAATTCCATCTAGACACCATTGCCCTAGAGCACGCAAAAACTATACATACCTTGGACTAAACATCAGCGCCACAGGTCACTTCCACAAAGCTGTGTAAGGACAGACGCTGGGAGACGAGAAGCAAGTACAGGGAGTGAACGTTTATTGAAAAAAACGACAGGAACAAAAACAGACAGTGTCTGGACAACGGAAAAATGAAACAACATTAATGCAGACACGGGGATCAAACTGAGGAACAGACAGATATAGGGGAGGTATCCAAGCAGTGATGAAGTTCAGGTGAGTCCAATGAAGCGCTGATGCGCGTAACGATGGTGACTGGTGTGCGTAATGATGGGCAGTCTGGCGGAGGGGGAGCGGGCGCAGGCGTGTCAGTACCCCACCCTCTAGGGACACCACCCAGCGTCCCACCTGGGTGAGCCTGATGGGTCGGCGGAGGCATGGGAGCCGGACGAGCCGGCCGAGTCGCGGGAACCTGTCAAGTTTGACGGGCCGGCCGAGGCATGGGAGCCTCATGAGCCGGCCGAGGAGCGGGAACCTGTCGAGCCTGAAGGGCCGGCCGAGGCGTGGAAGCCTGACGAACTGGCTGAAGCGTAGAATCCTGACGAGCCGGCTGAGGCGAGGAAGCCCGACGAGCTGGCTGAGGCATGATGTGGGATGGGAGCCTGCCAAGCCCTATGAGGCATGGGAGCCTGACGAGCCCGCTGAGGCATGGGAGCCTGACGAGCCCGCTGACGCATGGGAGCCTGACGAGCCCGCTGAGGCATGACGTGGGATGGGAGCCTGCCGAGCCAACCGAGGCAAAAAAAACTCTAGAGCCAGCTAAGACATGGAAGCCTGACGAGCGAGCTGAGGCATCCCCGGTTCCTTCTGCACCGGCACCCAGACCCGACGTCCCAAACCCAACCTAAACTAAAAAACTAAAAACTTCCCTGATGCTTCTGATATTGGTGTCTGCATTCTGTAACGATCTCGGTTCGACAGACGCTGGGAGGCGGGAAGCAAGTACAGGGTGATGATTTAATAAATAAAAGACATGGAGCAAAACACGGACAGCGTCTGGACATGGGAAACAAAACAACATCAATGCAGACACGGGGATCAAACTGGGGAACAGACAGATATAGAAGGGGCAATCAACAAAGTGAAGGAGTCCAGGTCAGTCCAATGAGCGCTGATGTGCGTAATGATGGTAACAGGTGTGCGTAATGATGGGCAGCCTGGCAGAGGGGGAGCGGGAGCAGGCGTGACAGTACCCCCCCTCTAGGGACGCCACCTGCCGTCCCACCTGGGCGAGCCTGACGGGCTGGCCGAGGCATGGGACCCTGACGAGCCGGCTGAGGCATGGAACCCTGACGAGCCGGCTGATGCGTGGGAGCCTGACGAGCCGGCTGAGGCGTGACGTGGGATGGGAGCCTGCCGAGCCAACCAAGGCAAGGAAACCTCTCGAGCCAGCTAAGGCGTGGAAGCCCGACGAGCCAGCTGAGGCAACCCCGGTTCCTTTGGCAGCGGCACCTGGACCCAACGTCACCAACCAGCCCCCCAAAAAACGAAGAAACGTCCTGATGCTTCCAATATAGGTGTCTACATTCTCTTGTCTGTATTGTGTAACACTCTCGGTTTGACAGATGCTGGGAGACCGGAAGCAAGTACAGTGTGATGGAAAAAAACACGAACAGCGTCTGGACAGGGGAAACGAAACAACATCAATGCAGACACGGGGATCAAACTGAGGAACAGACAGATATAGGGGAGTTAACCAAGCAGTGATGAAGTTCAGGTGAGTCCAATGGTGACAGGTGTGCGTAATGATGGGCCGCCTGGCACCCTCGAGCACCAGGGTGTATGACCATATTAGAGACACATATTTCCCTCAGATTACACAGACCCACAAAGAATTTGAAAACAAATCCAATTTTGATAAACTCCCATATCTATTGGGTGAAATACCACAGTGTGCAATCACAGCAGCAAGATTTGTGACCTGTTGCCACAAGAAAAGGGCAACCAGTGAAGAACAAACACCATTGTAAATACAACCTATATTTATGTTTATTTATTTTCCCTTTTGTACTTTAACTATTTGCACATCATTAGAACACTGTATATAGACATAATATGACATTTGAAATGTCTTTATTCTTTTGGAATGTTTGTGAGTGTAATGTTTACTGTTAATTTTGTATTGTTTATTTCACTTTTGCTTATTATCTATTTCACTTGCTTTGGCAATGTAAACATATGTTTCCCATGCCAATAACGCCCTTAAATTGAATTGAATTGAGAGAAAGAGAGAGATAGCAAGAAAAAGAGAAAGAGAGAGAGATAAAGAGAGAGAGAAAGAGAGCAAGAGAGCGATAGAGAGAGCTAATTCAGCACACAGCTGCTTTGTGAACTCAGTGAGAGAGATCTGCAATGGAATGCTCATACAGACGCCAGAGCCTCCTGTACAATATTAACAGAGCCCAGTGTGCGTCATAGCACTCACGGCTGACCCGGGGTGTGTGTGTGTTTGTGTGAGTGTGTGGGTTTGTGTGTGTGGCACTCTGAGTCCCTCTCTCTCTCTTTAACTCTCTCACACTCTTACTATCGGTCTTTGTTTCTGTCAAGTATACTCTGACAGTTCAGTTCAAAGCTAAAGCCCTAGTTGGCACGACTATGGATACAGCACCATATCAGCTCAGAGTATCATTTCTATAAATAACAATGGACAGATAAAAATGTGTCTGGAAGTGTAAAGAGTTGACTTGTTACTTTGGTGCAAATGTAACATATACTGAACAAAAATATAAACACAACATGCAACTATTTGAAAGATTTTGCTGAGTTACAGTTCATATAAGGAAATCAGTCAATTGAAATAAATAAATTAGGCCCTAATCTATGGATTTCACATGACTGGGCCTGGGAGGGCATAGGCCCACCCACTTGGGAGCCAGGCCCACCCACTGGGGAGCCAGGCCCAGCCAATCAGAATGTGTTTTACTCCTCAGCACGTAATGATCATGAGAAATAAGCTTTTTGTGCATATGAAACATTTCCGGGTGTCTTTTATTTCAGCCCATGAAACATGGGACCAGCACTTTACATGTTGGATTTGTATTTTTGTTCAGTGTAGATTACAGTGCCTTGCAAAAGTATTCATCCCCCTTGCCGTTTTTCCTATTTTGTTGCATTACAACCTGTAATTTAAATGAATTTTTATTTGGATTTCATGTAATGGACATACACAAAATAGTCCAAATTGGTGAAGTGAAATTAAAAAAATAACTTGTTTCAAAGAATTCAAAAAAATAAATAACGGAAAAGTGGTGCGTACATATGTATTCACCCCCGTTGCTATGAAGCCCCTAAATAAGATCTGGTGCAACCAATTACCTTCAGAAGTCACATAATTCGTTAAATAAAGTCCACCTGTGTGCAATCTAGGTGTCACATGATCTCAGTATATATACACCTGTTCTGAAAGGCCCCAGAGTCTGCAACACCACTAAGCAAGGGGCACCACCAAGCAAGCGGCACCATGAAGATCAAGGAGCTCTCTAAACAGGTCAGGGACAAAGTTGTGGAGAAGTACAGATCAGGGTTGGGTTATAAAAAAATATCAGAAACTTTGAACCATTAAATCCATTATAAAAAAATGGAAAGAATACGGCACCACAACAAACCTGCCAAGAGAGGGCCGCCCACCAAAACTCACGGACCAGGCAAGGAGGGCATTAATCAGAGAGGCAACAAAGAGACCAAAGATAACCCTGAAGGAGCTGCAAACCTCCACAGCGGAGATTGGAGTATCTGTCCATAGGACCACTTTAAGCCGTACACTCCACAGAGCTGGGCTTTACGGAAGAGTGGCCAGAAAAAAGCCATTGCTTAAAGAAATAAATAAGCAAACACATTTGGTGTTCGCCAAAAGGCATGTGGGAGACTCCCCAAACATATGGAAGAAGGTACTCTGGTCAGATGAGACTAAAATTTAGCTTTATGGCCATCAAGGAAAACGCTATGTCTGGCGCAAACCCAACACCTCTCATCACCCTGAGAACACCATCCAAGCATGGTGGTGGCAGCATCATGCTGTGGGGATGTTTTTCATCGGCAGGGACTGGGAAACTGGTAAGAATAAATACAGGGAAATTCTTGAGGGAAACCTGTTTCAGTCTTTCAGAGATTTGAGACTGGGAAAGAGGTTCACCTTCCAGCAGGAGAATGACCCTAGGCATACTGCTAAAGCAACACTCGAGTGGTTTAACGGGAAACATTTAAATGTCTTGGAATGGCCTAGTCAAAGCTCAGACCTCAATCCAATTGAGAATATGTGGTATGACTTAAAGATTGCTGTACACCAGCGGAACCCATCCAACTTGAAGGAGCTGGAGCAGTTTTGCCTTGAAGAATGGGCAAAAATCCCAGTGGCTAGATGTGCCAAGCTTATAGAGACATACCCCAAGAGACTTGCTGCTGTCATTGCTGCAAAAGGTGGCTCTACAAAGTATTGACTTTGGGGGTGAATAGTTATGCACACTCAAGATTTCTGTTTTATTGTCTTATTTGTTGTTTGTTTCACAATGAAAAATATTTTGCATCTTCAAAGTGGTAGGCATGTTGTGTAAATCAAATGATACAAACCCCCCAAAAATCAATTTTAATTCCAAGTTGTAAGGCAACAAAATAGGAAAAATGCCAAGGGGGGTGAATACTTTCGCAAGCCACTGTACTATGCAGCATGCACAGATTCCTATTGTATGACACTATAATACATGAAAAAGAGTTGCGTAGTGCAGTTACTTATCTCTTTCATCCCTCATGCTAACACACCAAGGTGTCATGTAAAAATCTCAAAAACTGAACACTGAGTTTCAGTTTGTACATACAGTGGGGAAAAAAAGTATTTAGTCAGCCACCAATTGTGCAAGTTCTCCCACTTAAAAAGATGAGAGAGGCCTGTAATTTTCATCATAGGTACACGTCAACTATGACAGACAAAATGAGATTTTTTTTCTCCAGAAAATCACATTGTAGGATTTTTAATGAATTTATTTGCATATTATGGTGGAAAATAAGTATTTGGTCAATAACAAAAGTTTCTCAATACTTTGTTATATACCCTTTGTTGGCAATGACACAGGTCAAACGTTTTCTGTAAGTCTTCACAAGGTTTTCACACACTGTTGCTGGTATTTTGGCCCATTCCTCCATGCAGATCTCCTCTAGAGCAGTGATGTTTTGGGGCTGTCGCTGGGCAACACGGACTTTCAATTTTCTATGGGGTTGAGATCTGGAGACTGGCTAGGCCACTCCAGGACCTTGAAATGCTTCTTACGAAGCCACTCCTTCGTTGCCCGGGCGGTGTGTTTGGGATCATTGTCATGCTGAAAGACCCAGCCACGTTTCATCTTCAATGCCCTTGCTGATGGAAGGAGGTTTTCACTCAAAATCTCACGATACATGGCCCCATTCATTCTTTCCTTTACACGGATCAGTCGTCCTGGTCCCTTTGCAGAAAAACAGCCCCAAAGCATGATCTTTCCACCCCCATGCTTCACAGTAGGTATGGTGTTCTTTGGATGCAACTCAGCATTCTTTGTCCTCCAAACACGACGAGTTGAGTTTTTACCAAAAAGTAATATTTTGGTTTCATCTGACCATATGACATTCTCCCAATCCTCTTCTGGATCATCCAAATGCACTCTAGCAAACTTCAGACGGGCCTGGACATGTACTGGCTTAAGCAGGGGGGACACGTCTTGCACTGCAGGATTTGAGTCCCTGGCGGCATAGTGTGTTACTGATGGTAGGCTTTGTTACTTTGGTCCCAGCTCTCTGCAGGTCATTCACTAGGTCCCCCCCGTGTGGTTCTGGGATTTTTGCTCACCGTTCTTGTGATCATTTTGACCCCACGGGGTGAGATCTTGCGTGGAGCCCCAGATCGAGGGAGATTATCAGTGGTCTTGTATGTCTTCCATTTCCTAATAATTGCTCCCACAGTTGATTTCTTCAAACCAAGCTGCTTACCTATTGCAGATTCAGTTTTCCCAGCCTGGTGCAGGTCTACAATTTTGTTTCTGGTGTCCTTTGACAGCTCTTTGGTCTTGGCCATAGTGGAGTTTGGAGTGTGACTGTTTGAGGTTGTGGACAGGTGACTTTTATACTGATAACAAGTTCAAACAGGTGCCATTAATACAGGTAACGAGTGGAGAACAGAGGAGCCTCTTACAGAAGAAGTTACAGGTCTGTGAGAGCCAGAAATCTTGCTTGTTTGTAGGTGACCAAATACTTATTTTCCACCATAATTTGTAAATAAATTCATTAAAAATCCTACAATGTGATTTTCTGGATATTTTTTTCTCATTTTGTCTGTCATAGTTGACGTGTACCTATGATGAAAATTACACAATTGGTGGCTGACTAAATACTTTTTTTCCCCACTGTATTTGCATCGGTGAAGACCTAGCATAATGTCCACTTCTGGAGAATATAACAATATCTCTCTCTGTCTCTGAGAGGGTGTATTGTATTGTATTGATGCATCATGTCGTATGGTTTTTGTTCTATGTGTTAGTCACTTTTGAAGTTCGCGTTTTCGTGAATAGAACAGAATGTTCTTTCAGCTTTCCTCCTTTCTGCACTTTACCTTAACCTTCTAAAATGTCCACACATCCTCTGGTATTCACACTTCCCCAGCAAGATAGTTTGATTGAGCAATGATGCAAATGTGTGTGAACTCATACACAGTCGATCATTAAAGGCTGCTTAGCTGACTACAGGAGGTAAAGTATGTGTAACCCCCCCCCTTGTTGAACTTCCATTGGGGCCCTGTGTGTGTGTATGTGTGTGTGTGTGTGTGTGTGTGTGTGTGTGTGTGTGTGTGTGTGTGTGTGTGTGTGTGTGTGTGTGTGTGTGTGTCCTGTGACAATCTCTGCACCAGATTGGGCTTTATGGGAAACAGGTTCTTGTCGGAAGTTTACATACACCTTAGCCAAATACATTTAAACTCAGTTTTTCACAATTCCTGACATTTAATCCTAGTAAAACTTCAGTGTCTAAGGTCAGTTAGGATCACCACTTTATTTTAAAAATGTGAAATGTCAGAATAATGATAGAGAGAATTATTTATTTAAGCTTTGATTTCTTTCATCACATTCCCAGTGGGTCAGAAGTTTACATACACTCAATTAGTATTTGGTAGCATTGCCTTTAAATTGTTTAACTTGGGTCAAAAGTTTCGGGTAGCCTTCCACAAGCTTCCCACAATAAGTTGGGTGCATTTTGGCCCATTCCTCCTCACAGAGCTGGTGTAACTGAGTCAAGTTTGTAGGCCTCCTTGCTCGCACACACTTTTTCAGTTCTGCCCACACAAGCCATTTTGCCACAACTTTGGAAGTATGCTTGGGGTCATTGTCCATTTGGAAGACCCATTTGCGACCAAGCTTTAACTTCCTCACTGATGTCTTGAGATGTTGCTTCAATATATCCACATCATTTTCCTTCCTCATGATGCCATCTATTTTAATAATAATAATAATATGCCATTAGCGTTTTTCCACACTTACAGTCATCGTGCATACATTTTGTGTTGGGTGGTCCGAACCCATCCTGCTTACAACGCGGCTCCTGCGTGTTGCGCACCAGTCCCTTCTGCAGCAAAGCACCCCCACAGCATGATGCTGCCACCCCCGTGCTTCACGGTTGGGATGGTGTTCTTCGGCTTGCAAGAGACCCCCTTTTTCCTCCAAACATAACGATGGTCATTATTTTTGTTTCATCAGACCAGAGGACATTTCTCCAAGAAGTACGATCTTTGTCCCCATGTGCAGTTGCAAACCGTAGTCTGGCTTTTTTATGGCGGTTTTGGAGCAGTGGCTTCTTCCTTGCTGAGCGGCCTTTCAGGTTATGTCGATATAGGACTTGTTTTATTGTGGATATAAATACTTTTGTACCCTTTTCCTCCAGCATCTTCACAAGGTCCTTTGCTGTTGTTCTGGGATTGATTTGCACTTTTCACACCAAAGTACGTTCATCTCTAGGAGACAGAACGCGTCTCCTTCCTGAGCGGTATGACGGCTGCGTGGTCCCATGGTGTTTATAGTTGCATACTATTGTTTGTACAGATGAACGTGGTATCCTTCAGGCGTTTGTAAATTGCTCCCAAGGATGAACTAGACTTGTGGAGGTCTACAATTTTTTTTCTGAGGTCTTGGCTGATTCCTTTTTATTTTCCCATGATATCAAGCAAAGCGACACTGAGTTTGAAGGTAGGCCTTGAAATACATCCACAGGTACACCTCCAATTGACTTAAATGATGTCAATTATCCTATCAGAAGCTTCTAAAGCCATGACATCATTTTCTGGAATTTTCCAAGCTGTTTAAAGGGACAGTCAACTTAGTGTATGTAAACTTCTGACCCACTGTAATTGTGATACAGTGAACTATAAGTGAAATAATCTGTCTGTAAACAATTGTTGGAAAAATTACTTGTGTCATGCGCAAAGTAGATGTCCTAACCGACTTGCCAAAACTATAGTTTGTTAACAAGAAATTTGTGGTTGAAGAACGAGTTTTAATGACTCCAACCTAAGTGTATGTAAACTTCCGACTTCAACTGTATATCTCTCTCTAGATTGTGTTTCGTAAGATTTGAGTCTTTTGATCAGAGAAGTTGCCAGCCTCTTAACCTCCTCCACCTCTCTTTTCACCTCATCTCATCTCTTCTGCTTTCACACAAGGAAACTGAAAAAGAACATTCCTCTGTGTGCTTTCATAGTGATAACATATTTACTTATTTAGAGTACTGGGAGACTTTTATAGCAGGTCTTGTCTGGAAGCTTGTTTGAAATCCCACATAGTGTGTGTTTGTGTGTGTGTGTGTGTGTGTGTGTGTGTGTGTGTGTGTGTGTGTGTGTGTGTGTGTGTGTGTGTGTGTGTGTGTGTGTGTGTGTGTGTGTGTGTGTGTGTGTGTGTGTGTGTGTGTGTGTGTGTGTGTGTGTGTGTGTGTGTGTGTGTGTGTCAGATGGTGAGCAGAGACAGATCTGTCTAAGTGCTCTTCACACTTAAGTGCGTAGACCTGAGGTCTCAGATCACAGAAAGCTTTGCAAGGTTCATCTTAGTCCGAACTCTCAGGCTGGGTAATTTCCTCTGAGTGAGTCAACCACTGGCCAGTAGCGGTGTTTAGGTAAAATCACTGAGGAGGCCAAGTGAAGACAGTAAAGAATCCATATTACAACCTACTGTATGTTGTGATAATTGTGTTGTTTGCTCTATAACCCATTCGTTCATAGACCACGATGATATACAATAAGGCCGTGACAACAAAAAGACAAGTCACACAGTGGCGGAATAAATTCAACTACATGAGTTTGTAAGTCGCTCTGGATAAGAGCGTCTGCTAAATGACTTAAATGTAAATGTTTGTTTCATCACAAAACCGGAGAGCAACATCTGTCCGGTGAAGTCCACAAAGCAAATATTGCATGTAACAAACAGTTATATTACCTGCAGCATGGTCCAGCAAGTTAATGTTTCCGACAGTTTACTAAACAACTACTGATTTAGAACCACAGAGTTACCGCAAGTCAGCACAAAGACAACAGGAGCACTGCCTCTGCTATTCCAGCACCATTTCAACTTAAACATTTAAACATAATCAGATCAAGTACCATGGATCAACAAGACTATATATGCTTTGATTAATACACTGAATACAAACTTAAAGAACTTGAAGCTTTCCACCTTCTCCACTGCGGTCCCGTCGATGTGGATAGGGGGGCTGCACCCTCTGCTGTTTCCTGAAGTCCACAATCATCTCCTTTGTTTTGTTGACGTTGAGTGATAGGTTATTTTCCTGGCACCATACTCCCAGAGCCCTCACTTCCTCCCTGTAGGCGGTCTTGTCATTGTTGGTAATCAAGCCTACTACTGTTGTGTTGTCTGCAAACTTGATGATTGAGTTGGAGGCGTGCTTGGCCACACAGTCATGGGTGAACAGGGAGTACAGGAGGGGGCTGAGCACGCACCCTTGTGGGGCCCCAGTGTTGAGGATCAGCGAAGTGGAGATGTTGTTTCCTACCTTCACCACCTGGGGGCGGCCCATCAGGAAGTCCAGGACCCAGTTGCACAGGGCGGGGTTCAGACCCAGGGCCTCGAGCTTAATGATGAGCTTGGAGTGTACTATGGTGTTGAATGCTGAGCTATAGTCAATGAACAGCATTCTTACATAGGTATTGTCCAGATGGGATAGGGCAGTGTGCAGTGTGATGGCGATTGCATCGTCTGTGGATCTATTGGGGCGGTAAGCAAATTGAAGTGGGTCTAGGGTGACAGGTAAGGTAGAGGTGATATGATCCTTGACTAGTTTCTCAAAGCACTTCATGATGACAGAGGTGAGTGCTACAGGGCAATAGTCAGTTAGGTCAGTTACTTTTGCTTTCTTGGGTACAGGAACAATGGTGGCCATCTTGAAGCATGTGGGAACAGCAGACTGGGAAATGGAGAGATTTAATATGTCTGTAAACACACCAGCCAGCTGGTCTGTGCATGCTCTGAGGACGCGGCTAGGGATGCCGTCTGGGCCGGCAGCCTTGCGGGGGTGAACATGCTTAAATGTCTTACTCACGTCGGCCATGGAGAAGGAGAGGCCACAGTCCTTGGTAGTGGACCTCGTCGGTGGCACTGTGTTATCCTCAAAGCGGGCGAAGAAGGTGTTTAGCTTGTCTGGAAGCGAGACGTCGGTGTCGGCGACGTGACTGGTTTTCCTTTTGTAGTCTGTGATTGTCTGTAGACCCTGCCACATACATCTTGTGTCTGAGCCGTTGAATTGCGACTCCATTTTGTCTCTATACTGATGTTTTGTCCGTTTAATTGCCTTGCGGAGTGAGTAGCTACCCTGCCTTACACAGGAAGCGGCACAGGTCCTAATCCAGGCACTTGTCATCTCCCGTCTGGATTACTGCAACTCGCTGTTGGCTGGGCTCCCTGCCTGTGCCATTAAACCCCTACAACTCATCCAGAATGCTGCAGCCCGTCTGGTGTTCAACCTTCCCAAGTTCTCTCACGTCACCCCGCTCCTCCGCACACTCCACTGGCTTCCAGTTGAAGCTCGCATCTGCTACAAGACCATGGTGCTTGCCTACGGAGCTGTGAGGGGAACGGCACCTCCGTACCTTCAGGCTCTGATCAGTCCCTACACCCAAACGAGGGCATTGCGTTCATCCACCTCTGGCCTGCTGGCTCCCCTACCTCTGCGGAAGCATAGTTCCCGCTCAGCCCAGTCAAAACTGTTCGCTGCTCTGGCACCCCAATGGTGGAACAAGCTCCCTCACGACGCCAGGACAGCGGAGTCACTCACCACCTTCCGGAGACATTTCGGAGACATTTGAAACCCCACCTCTTTAAGGAATACCTGGGATAGGTAAAGTAATCCTTCTACCCCCTTTACCCCAACCCACCCCCCCCAAAAAAAAACATTTAAAAAAAAACATTGTAAAGTGGTTATCCCACTGGCTATAAGGTGAATGCACCAATTTGTAAGTCGATCTGGATAAGAGCGTCTGCTAAATGATCGTAAATGTAATGTAAATGTTTGTATTCTGCCATATTCCCAGTCACCTTGCCATGGTTAAATGCGGTGGTTCGCGCTTTCAGTTTTGCGCGAATGCTGCCATCTATCCACGGTTTCTGGTTAGGGTAGGTTTTAATAGTCACAGTTGGCACAACATCACCTATACACTTCCTGATAAACTCAGTCACCGTTTCAGTGTATTCGTCTAAATTATTTTCGCAAGCTACCCGGAACATATCCCAGTCCGCGTGATCAAAACAATCTTGAAGTGTGGATTCCGATTGGTCAGACCAGCGTTGAATAGTCCTTAGCACGGGTACTTCCTGTTTGAGTTTCTGCCAATAGGAAGGGAGGAGCAAAATGGAGTCATCATCAGATTTGCTGAAAGGAGGGTGGGGGAGGGCCTTATAACCATCCCGGAAGTTCAAATAGCAATGGTCGAGGATTTTAGCAGCGCGAGTACAACAGTCGATATGATGATAGTACTTCGGCAGCCTAGTCCTCAAATTTGTATGTGGTTTCCAGTTTGCATAAAGTCCAGTGAAGTTCTTTGAGGGCCGTCGTGGTTTCTGCTTGAGGGGGGATATACACGGCCGTGACTTTAACCGAAGAAAATTATCTTGGGAGATAATACGGTCGGCATTTGATTGTGAGGTATTCTAGGTTGGGTGAACAAAAGGACTTGAGTTCCTGTGTGTTACTACAATTACACCATGAGTCGTTAATCATGAAACACACACCTCCGCCCTTCTGCTTCCGGAGATATATTTATTCCTGTCTACGCGATGAACTGAGAACCCATCAGGCTAGACCGATTTCGACCGAATATCCCCAGAGAGCCATGTTTCCGTGAAACAAAGTATGTTACAGGCCTTGATGTCTGTGTGTGTGTGTGTGCGTGCGCACGCAAGTAAAACAAAACATTTTGACTCACCCTACTTGTAGACTAGTTGAACGCCAATGCCATCCTCCTCTCTTCCAAGTTGGCGAAACGGTCTATGGCTCTGTCATACGGTACACTTTTAGTTTTTGTTGTCATAGGCTACCTAGCTAAAATGCTTGCTAGCCAACACAGCGTCCCAGAGGCAAAGGCACGCAGGCCAACATATCTAGACTGAGACACACATACTAGTATACACATGTATATGCACACACGCACACATATCACAATAAATCAGTCTGCCTTGTTATGACACTGTGACAGAGAGCTCATTAAAGGTTGTGTCCACATCAGGCTGCAGGATGGTGATGGACGGTTGGTAGGGTGACCTGATCGCTAATACACAGCATTCCTATCACACACACCAGGCCCACGCACACACGTACACACACACACACACACATGCACGCACACCACACACACACACACAAACACACATGGGAAAACCAAATATGGGTTTAGGGGGGCTCAGTGAAAAACAGGGCATTGACATCCAGGGAATTGTCGTGATCTGACCATTTCTGAAAATTCATCTGACGAAAGACCCTGATAGGAGTGTTTTGCTGTTGCTCTTCCCATCATGCTGCATGTTGTGGCTAGATGAGCCTCTTATGAAGCAATGTTTATCAGCCCAGGTGTTTGGAACTATGTCTGTGTCACAGCTTGTTAGCAGTTGATTAGAGTGTGTTTAAATGTGTGTTAGCACTTGGTCTGAGTGGTTTTAGCACCAGATAGGCCACTTAGGATGTGTGAATCATGATTGGTTTCACTGTCGTGTCCCCTCCCACACATGGGTCCCTGTCATCCATCAGACATCTGTCACTGTCCGCTGCCTTATGGGTAATAAACACACAGCAGGGTCACCAAGGGTCATCACATCATCACCCAGCGTCATCATCACATCATCACCCAGCGTCATCATCACATCATCACAGAGGGCTAGAACATCATCACAGAGGGCTAGAACATCATCACAGAGGGCTAGAATATCATCACAGAGGGCTAGAACATCATCAAAGAGGGCTAGAACATCATCACAGAGGGCTATAACATCATCACAGAGGGCTAGAATATCATCACAGAGGGCTAGAACATCATCATAGAGGGCTAGAACATCATCAGAGAGGGCTAGAACGTCATCACAGCGGGCTAGAACATCATCAATGTGCGTCATCAGCTGTTGATGAGGACGATGTGTGTCTTGTCTGGCTTGCTAAATGTGGCGTTCAGAACTTTGAAGTAACTTTCTTGGGAATATTTTCAGCTACATCTCTCCATGTCATCCATTTTGAATTAACATCAACTATAGTGGCTGTTAGTCAGCCTACTTTTGATTAATACATATTAGCATGTATTATCATATGACTAAGACATTTACACAAAATTACGACCAACAACTGGAATTAATGTTTAGGAAGTGAATTTTATTCAAATAAATAGCCACATAAATAAACAATCTTTCTTTCTATATAACATTCTTACTAACACACACACACACAGTCAAGTAGCAAATCAGGAAAATCATAAAACATATTTCTTCATATCCAATATTTTACCAAAAAGGACATCTTACAGATCTGTGTCAAAAAGGTTCCTAGTGTTTCAATAGTTCAGTCAAACTACATTTGTGAAGAGTTTTCTGAACTAACAGGAGAAACAAAACCTATTTCAGAAATGAGAAATATTCACTGTAAAGTGCAACGCTTATTTTTTTTCTTCAATACAGCAAGTTAAATCAAAGTATGAAAACGGACTCTTATGAGTGTCTGGCCCATGGCGGACCCACCTGTTTTCTCTGTGTGCTGATTGGAGAAAAGTAGGGTTACTCTGATCGTAGGGGGTTTGTTCTGAAGAAGGCACAAGTGTTGGTGGTGAGTGCAATCAGCCAAAATGAAATGTCATTTAGAAATATTAACACTGCTTATTTCAGAGAGAAATCTATCAAACAACATTTTAGCTTCAGGCTTCAAACACTTTTCCTCTTCAACATGTTGTTCAAAATGAGACCACTTCACAGATATGGTCAAACTAACCAAAATAACAAAGATGCATTGCTATCATGGTGGAAACTGCTGAAGTTAATGGTGGTGTTTCAAACCTAACACATAAACCCAAACACGCTGTGCACACCTCTAGCTAGATACTGTACCTCTACCACATACAGACAATTCATTGAAAAAACTCACATTCCAGCAAAGAATGTTGTCTTGCTGCAAGTTGTTTTTCTTTTTCTTAGAAAATACATAAACAAATACAGCCATGGTCCTGCGTTTTCGCATCTAGGAGCCACACAGAGTATGCCATGAAAGCACTAGCTAGCATTTTGAGTCAACGCGTTCACAGAGGAAAGTCAGTAGTTTCTTTCTCTTTGGCTTATCTCTAGTTCTGCCATTATGCAATAGCAGGGAACCGTGTTATCAATAGGGAAAGCACTATGAAATGGTTTGGTTCCTTTCTTCTAAACATATTCAGTTCTATGTTCAACAAAAAACAGAAGCTTTCTAGTACCTGCTCTACTCAGCTAGCTCCCTATGAAGGTATAAAAACCTTGTACATTCATTAAAAAAAAAAATATACAAAAAACTATCGAATAAACACCAGCAGGCAGTTACTGTACTATCTTATGTCAGCTCTCAATCTCTCTGCATTTCAATGTGAAATATTGCACTATAGTCCCAAAGTCTTTGTTCTGGCTATGTGAAAGCACTACATCATGTAACCTACACATAGCCCATATGAGGTGAAAAGTATAGTGGGTAAAGCTTTGTTATGAAAATGTATGCACTCACTACTGTAAGTGGCTCTGGATAAGAGCGTCTACTAAATGACTAAAATGTAAATGCAAATGTTTTCCCCTGATAGGGAATGACATCATGCTCATAGGTCTTCAGGGTCTTACGTTTTGACAATCTTTACAAATTGAGACATATAAAATGACAAATACAGAGGGAATATGATTAGAAAGTAACCGTACATGAGTATAAATTATTAATTGAAAATCATCCTTTTTGTAAGATGCACACACATACACACTGCTTGCTAATAGCAGTACCTATTGTGCTTTAGTCACACAGCAAGTCTATTTTTTCTTCTGTGGTGAAAGCAGCATGAGCTCAGCTAGAATCTCGCACAAACAAATCACAGTTTGTGAAATCACAATAACATTGTCTTCAAAGAATGTTTGGAAGCTTAGAATAGTTATGATACTGCATGTTTGTAGGATTGCTACAAAATAGGTGAGGTCAGGACAGGTGAATCAAAGCTGGGACCGAGAGACTGAAAGGCCGTCAGACTGTTAAATAGCTGGCCTCCACCAGTACCCTGCCCTGAACTTAGTCACTGTTACTAGCCAGCTACCACTCGCTTACTCATCCCTGCACCTTAGAGGCTGCTGCCCTATGTACACAGACATGGAACACTGGTCACTTTAATAAGATTTACATACTGTTTTACCCATTTCATATGTATATACTGTATTCTAGTCAAGTCCATCCTATTCAACTATTGCTGTACGTATACTATTCTATTCACATACTTTCCACAATGTCTATACATCCCATCACACATATGCACACACACACACACACACACACACACACACACACACACACTATATATATATATATAGTTATACTCCGGACTCTGACATTGTTCGTCCAAATATTACAATATTTCTTAATTCCATTCTTTTACTTTTAGATGTGTGTATTGTTGTGTGTGGTTAGATATTACTGCACTGCTGGAGCTAGGACCACAAGCATTTCACTACACCCGCAATAACATCTGCTAAACATGTGTATGTGACCAATAACATTTGATTTGAAGTAATATCTTCTCCAAAAGGCAAACAAAGTAAAAATAAAGAAAGAACTTTGGTATTTTCTAATAAAGTGAAAAACAATTAAATGTAATAAAGGTCTATATACAGTGAGCAAAACCGGAAAAGTAACACAAAACGAAATCAGGAAGACTGGATCCTCCTGTTTTCAAACTTGATGAAAAAACTCAAACTAAAACTCACAACTGTTGAAATAGGTCTTAAATGATCTAGTACGGTACATTGATACCAGTCCTCATTGGGTTTTCAAGACTAATCCTTCACACACCCCTCCATAGCAGGAGAGGGGTGAGTTGTGGTCCCCATCAGGGAGAAAGGAAAGGAACAGAGGTCCTCTGTTGTGTTGAGGGGGTCCCAGACCTTTATTGCTTCTCTGGGGGGAGGGGGTCTGACGAGACATCAGAGCCACCACTCCAGAGTTTGGTTATTGCTTAATTCTCAGCTTATGTGATCACACACAGATACTCACACCTAGATGTGTGTTTGCATGTTGTTCAAGAGAGTGTAGATTTGTGACTTGCATCAGTAAAAAAAAAATCTGTCTACTCTTTGCTCAGTGAGTTTCTTTTCTCCCCAATTGTTCTATTTTCACACTTAGGAGGATCTGTTCTGTCATCCTATCACCTTCTGCTCATCATCTGATGTTCTGTGAGAAACTCCACGTCTCATAGTTCTGTTCCCACTGTCAAAAAGCGCTCACCCTTCCTGTCCATCAGTGATGACATCACCATTACATCCAATAGGAAGTTGTTTTCTGCTTCTCCTTTCTTTCCCTCCATTACTTCACCATCACACAGCTGCTCAGCTGCTGCTGCCCACCCCGGCCCAGCTCCTGCATCTCAGACTCTCTCCCGGAGGCTGAATCCAAGCTCCACATCCCCTGCCAGGGCATGAGGGGGAAGGGGCCCTGGGTGAAAGCCTGGGTCTGGTCCTGGGGTTGGTAGTGGGGGTTGGTCTGGGGGTGGAGGTTGGTCTCGGGGTAGAGGCTGGACTGCTGGCTTATGTGCAGTCGAGCCTCGAGGAGGTAAGCAGCAGAACACACAGGGGAGAGGGAGGAAGAGGAGGAGCAGGAGGAAGAGGAGGAGCAGGAGGAAGAGGAGCCGTAGGAGGGGGAAGATGACTCCAGAGGATGCTGCCAGAAGGCATGCTGGAGAGCCAGGGGGCTCTGGTGGGAGGGCAGTGGGGGTTGGGGTTCCCCCTGGAGGAGGGAGGGGGCGGGGGTGTCAAACAGGGTGGAGGGGGCGAAGACTGAGGTGGGGGGGGGGGGCTGCTGCTGGGACAGGAAAAGCAGGGGATTCTGGGTAGGTGCTGGCCAAGGGGACTGAGGCTGGGGCTGGTGCTGGATCTGGAGCATCCTGTAAACAGAGACAGAGAGGTGGGGTTAGAACACTTACTGTGACTATGTGGCTGTGATTGTATTTATGTACAGGTGCGTGTGTAAGGTTGTGTGTGTGTGTGTCTCCCTCTTACCTTTGCTGGTGTAGAACTTCCTCCAGCATGCTGCGGTGCTCACTGATGGTGGGGCCTATTGATCCCCGGCTGCCACGGCTACTGCGGTCGGAGGTCGGAGGGCAGACCTGCCTCGCCAGACCTTTGATCTTATTCAGACCCAGAAGGCCCTTAGTGCGCGTGTTCTTCCTCAGCTGTTGGCGGAAGGCTTTCAGACCTGGGGAGGCGCACAAAGAGAGAGACAGGTAGATGATTGGTTAGATGATGATATGACTGATACATTTCTCTGTAGTAATGATGATGATGAGGATGATGGGATTGATGCATACCTAATGCCTATAAACTGTCATCACCCATACCTTGTGTGAGGGAGGTGTCAGAGGCTCTGCGGCCCTCTTGGAAGCTGGCAGCCTGGGCCTGGGGGAGGAGGTGATAGGAGAGGGCCGGTGGGCTACCGGCGGGGACCAGAGCCCCGGGGTCAGTCCCAAAGACCAGCACAGCTGATAGGCCACCCACAGTGGGGCGCAGAGCAGGGTTGGGGGTGGATGAGGACTTCAGACAGCTGTCAGATGACGCACCGTCGGAGGGGCTGACCACGATGCAGGGGGGGTTGCACTGGTGGAAGCTAGCAGAGACCTCGGCCAGGGTGTGTCGCCGGGAGGTGGTGGTGGGCAGGACAAGGGTTGAGCAGGTGTGTGTGACCGCCTCCTCCTCCAGGTCGCGGGGCCGCACCTCCTCACTGATGCTGGTCTCCACCAGGCTGTTGGGGGAGATGGAGCGGTTACACAGCAGTCGGTTCAGACTGGCTTCCACCGGGAACACCACACGTTGAAACAATGCACCTTGGTCATATTCCATCTCTGAGTGCATGGGAGGGGTGCTCTTGCATTGAATGGGGTAGGCTGAAGGTCTGAAGCTGTCCTCCATGATGACCTCTGGGGTACCAGAGTCAGAGGTGCTCCTGGGTCTCTGGCTCCAGGGCCCACACTGACGGCTAAGCTGCTGGGCCCGGTGCTCCCTGACCCTCTCCAACAGCAAGTAGTAGATGGCTGAGAAGTGGTTGTAGCTGCTGCTCTGCAGAGACTGGGGCAGAAGACAAGGACATGTTAGTCAGCCATTTTGGTCTAAAGAGTGTCAGTCTTTAGTGTTTAGTCTTCCTCTCCCTATTTCTCTCTCACTCTCTCTATTTATATTTCTCTCTCAGATAAGAGACACACACACACACGCGCTCTGTGCCCCATCAGACTGCGCTCTCTCAGACTAATCTCCTGAGAGACTGCTGTTGGAGCTCATCTACTCACCGTCTCAGTGTGTCAGCCTTTAAAAGCAGATGCCAGTTATCCCCCTAATTCTCCCTACAAAACTAGTATTAAGTCTCCCAGGCGTACAGAGCCCCAGGGTGTGTTTGACTGTGGCGCCTGCCTGAGAGGCAACATAACATACTGCCAGACATGACTAACTGCCTCAAAGCCCCAACACTTTCAACCCAGTACCCGACCCCACTAGCTCAGTCTTTACAGTGTACTCCAAATACTGTATTCCTGTGGTACTATATGATCTGTGTAACCTACTATATAACCCGTAACCTATAACCTGTAACCTGTAACCTAGAACCTGTCACCTAGAACCTGTAACCTAGAACCTATAACCCATAACCTGTAACCTATAACCTGTAACCTAGAACCTAGAACCCGTAACCTATAACCTGTAACCTAGAACCCGTAACCTATAACCTGTAACCTATAACCTGTAACCTATAACCTGTAACCTATAACATGTAACCTATAACCTATAACCCATAACCTATAACCTGTAACCTATAACATGTAACCTATAACCTGTAACCTATAACCTATAACACATAACCTATAACCTGTAACCTATATAACGGCCCAGCTCCACTCACTCCTACCCTCCTCTAATCCTCCTTCCATGACGATAACACCAATAAACCAATCAACCAATTAACACATCAACCAATGAGCCACTCACCTCAATGGTCCTCTGACGGTCGATGCCCAGGGTTTGCATGATGCCCAGGACGGGCTCGCTGTAGTCCCCCAGGTTAGAGTTGTAGTCTGTGAGGGGCAGGGCCATGCTGAGGGTCTGGCGAGGAGCTGTGGGGTCAGCCAGCATCCAGCGGTGCTGCTTGATCTGGGCCACACTGATCCTCTTAGCTGGGTCCACCACCAGCATCCTACGGATCAGGTTCTCACAGTCTGCGGGGAATAGAGAGGGAGGAAGAGAGAGGGAGGGAGGGAGGGAGGGAGGGAGGGAGGGAGGGATAAGGGAGGAGGGAGGGAGGGAGGGAGGGAGAAGGGAGGTGGGAGGGAGGGAGAAGGGAAAGCAAGGTCAGTCTGATGATATAGCATGTGCTTTTATATAATATAAACCAACCATTGTATCAATCAATCTATCAATCCAATTGCCATAGTGATGGGTACCTTGAGACATGAAGAAGGGGATTCTGAAGCGCCCCTCTGTGACTCTCTGTCTGAGGGCGGGGAGGCTGGGCCCGTCGAACGGAAGGGAACCACACACGAGAACATACAGAACCACACCCAGACTCTGTAGAGGAGAGAGACACCAGGAGGAGAACATCAACAAATGGTCTCTCCCTTTACTTCAGTATTGATTGGGTTGACATGAAGATGGTAGAACTTCGGTTCAAAACACATTGTGTGCAGTTTCCCTGTTAGCCCTTACCCAGATATCCAACTGTGGCCCTTCATACTCCTTTCCCTCGAACACCTCGGGTGCTGCGTAAGGGGGGCTGCCACACCACGTAGACAAGGGCTCGCCTGCGTTGTAGAAATTACCGAATCCAAAGTCTGAATGGGAAGGAGAAAGAGATTGGTTAGTTAGTGAAACTCGTGGTTGTTTGACTCCTGTATTCCCATGGCTGCTGGCTCCAGGGTTGTGTCTTGACAGACTCACCGGCCAGTTTGATGTTCATGTTGGCGTCCAGCAGAAGATTCTCAGTTTTGAGGTCTCTGTGAACGATGTGGTGTCTGTGGCAGTAGTCCACCGCCGTCAGGATCTGCCAGAACTTCTTCCGCGCCTCGTCCTCGCTCATGCGCCCGTTTGAGGTCAAGTAGTCTGGAGGACAAGAGGAAGAGAAGGAGAGAGGGGGCGTTTTAGACTAAGAGGCCCAAACCATCTATACATCCTGGGTGAGGGAGGAACTTCATATCTATTTTACCCCTTTTATTACCTAAAAAGATAATACCCAATCAGTGGAGGCTGCTGAGGGGAGGACAGTTCATACTAATGGCTGGAATGGAGTCAATGGAGTGGTATCAACCACATGGAAACCACGTCTTTGATGTGTTTGATACCATTCCATTGACTCCATTCCAGCCATTATTATGAGCCGTCCTCCCCTCAGCAGCCTCCACTGTGCCCAACCCAGTTACAACAAAGCAACATTTTATTTGTTCCTCACCGAACATCTCTCCATTTTTGGCGTATTCTGTCACAATGTACAGCATATCTTTAGTCTCCATTACCTAAGAGAAACACAAAGAGAGACATAGGAGAGAAGTTAGCAAAAAGTAGGCTATACACACACAAACATACAGTGATGACGTAAGGAGAGAGGACTTTCCACTCTGTGAGTGTTTTAGCAGAGCCAGGACTGGGCACTGAGGAAGTTTTCTGGCAACCTTAATTTTCCCCGGACCACACTTCCCCCTTCCTGTTCCATAACTCCTGTCACTCACTCACACACACACACACACACACACACACACACACACACACACACACACACACACACACACACACACGGCATGTTGACTTTCCATGATATGAACTGTTGCATAACATAGCTGACAGGCACTTCCTGCCTGCTCTTTATTTATAGGATACGAACACAGCGTCCACATAGGCACAAACACACACAACAGTTCAAACCCGTGTTCCCACTAAACTGTGTTGTCTGTCACCAGTTGTCAACGGAAACAATATCTCTCTCCTTCTGGGAAAGGAATTTCACACACACACACAGGTCTCAGCTTGTGTATCAAGAACTCATCAACACCGCAAATACAAAGAGAAAAAATAAAAAAGGCCACATCCCCTTCCTGGAACTCCTGGCAGTGATTGCATAGCCTCATTTCATTTCCAACCCAGTTTCTCTTTCACTTTTCTAACTGCGTGAGAGACAGTGAGGTGCTGGGCAGCAGTAATGGTTAGGGAGACACAGCGGCTCCACATAGTCTCTAGTCTTCATCTGAGAGAGATGAGCACCACTCTGTGTCCCTCTCACCCTAGAGGTGCTGCTGATGTCATACAGGCTTCCAGGGAAGTGGTCTGGCACATTAAGGGTCCCTCATACTGGCCCCTGAAGAGTGATATGTGGGGGAGTGTGTGTTTGAGAGAAAGAAAGAAAGAAAGAAAGAAAGAAAGAAAGAAAGAAAGAAAGAAAGAAAGAAAGAAAGAAAGAAAGAAAGAAAGAAAGAAAGAAAGAAAGAAAGAAAGAAAGAAAGAAAGAAAGAAAGAAAGAAAGAAAGAAAGAACAGATTGTGGTGATCTCCAGAAGTGCAGGGGAAAAAAGTTTAATTTTGTTCACAAAAGACCAGACAAAAAAACGAAACAGCAGCATATCTAAAGCTTGAGGTTCAACGCTTTGGTGTTATTCTGGAGTTATGGTGGATCAGCTTTAATATTGCAAATAGATTGTGGCTTCTATCAGTGTAATTGTCTGCATCATTTCCAATTCCCCACTGTTCTGTTAGTGGAACAGGAGGATGAGAGGGAGAGGATGTGACCTCCGGATCACAAGGTCGCCTTTACCGTACTACACCTCCCCCTCAGCGGGCGGATGAGGGGGTGTCACGGAGAAAAGGGTTTCCCTCAGGGCAGAGAAACTTGCTCCAACCTTCATCAAACAGCACCTGACCTGCTCAACCCTCACTATTGCCCCGAGAGAGAGAGAGAGAGAGAGAGAGAGAGAGAGAGAGAGAGAGAGAGAGAGAGAGAGAGAGAGAGAGAGAGAGAGAGAGAGAGAGAGAGAGAGCGAGAGAGAGAGAGAGAAAGAAATTAGGAGAGACTGCTCTCGCAGACATACTGTAGGCCTACAGAGTTAAAGACACAGAAACTGAAACAGGGGGACAACCCAGCTCAGAGCCATTAGTCATCCAGTGACTCCTCTAACTGAGAAGTCTCCCTGGCTTTGCAGAGCACAGCAGCACTGTCAGTTCTGGCCATCACTATGAGCCCTGATTGGAAGTGCTGATTAGCTTTCTGAGTTGTTGAGTCACAGAGCCCTGTGTCTCTTTAGGAGGACTATCCCTCAGTATTAATCTGCTCACAGTGGTGGATCGTCTTCTGGAGGACATATGACACATCAGGCTTTCCTGGCCATCTCAAGGCGTTGGGGGCTGTGTGTGTGTGTGTGTGTGTGTGTGTGTGTGTGTGTGGGAGAGATGGGGGACATTCTAATAAGATCTTGTTTCCAAGGATTTCGTGTATAAACCCAGATGTACCATAATGAACACTGAAACCTTCCTTTCTCTCCATTTCATCCATACATTTAATATCTTCCTTGCCGCCACACCTCCATCCCTACTCCCTCTACCTATCCTGTTTACTGTGCCTGTGTTATTTGTCCCCAACACCCACTCAGCTCGTGTCTCTCTCTGTGGACACGTAGCCAAACACACAGCCCAGTCACTCAACAGTATCCATGATGGATAAGGTGTCAGTCAACACACCTAAAATAACACACACACACACACACCTGGTAGAGTTTGATGATATGGGGGTGGTTAAGTAGCTTCATGATCTGGACCTCTCTGTAGATCTTCTCCAGGTTGGATGGGTTCAGTCTCGTCTTATCAATTATCTTTATGGCCACCTGGCAGTGGACAACCAACCAACACAGCAAACTGTAAACACACTAAATCAAGGTCTACTATATCCAGGACAAATGCAATGGGAAAGGCTGATATGATTCTATCAAATGTTTTTGTTATTTTCAGATGTGTCCGTGTGATTTATAAATGTATCAAATATGATATGAAACCATTGGTAATGAAAGATTAGGGATGCTGACCTGTGTTTTGGTGACTTTGTGCCTTGCCAGTTTGACCACAGCGAAGTTTCCTTTCCCCAGCGTGCGGATGATCTCATAGAAGCCGACCTGTAGAGGCCTTCCCTGGGTATGGTTGGGCTGGCCCCCCGGGCCGCTCTCCGTCATTATCACCATAATGCCCAATTGATTATTATATTCCAAAGGATAGGATAAAAATTGCGTGTAGTACCTGCGTTACAAAAGTCAAAATTGTAAATATCAAATGCGCATAAGCCTATGCTTAATCGCATTATTTTATTTTGTATTAGTGTGTTATCAATTGTTAGGCCTAATACATTACATTATCAATGTATTATTATCATTATTGATAATAACATTATAATTATAATCATTAGGCTACACATTTAGCTAGGCGTAGGCCTGCCTATTCGTGCTCTTCCACAATTATTATAAAAAAAACGCAAAGATTCTGAATTAACATTTCCATTGCATCATGATGCACAAAATAATTCAAGATAAAGCACATACTTTCATGTCTGTCAAATCTTCACAAATTTGCTCTAAATTTGATTACTGCACTAACCATATATTAATTATATTAAATAAGAAGCGCTGGCTTCATACTAAACATGCCCAAATATGAAAACGTCTATGCTTAATAGACATATAGACATTTAACACAACACAAAATACAGAATTGTTAAGTGTTAAGGTAATGGCAATGGCAGCTCGGCGCATATATGCTGCCCGAAAAAAAAATGAAAAAATACATTATTATAAATGTCCATTATAGATCCACCTTGAACTGCAAGTCAGATTTTTCCAAAGAATCATAAGAGCATTGCCGTGTCTTACCTTATTGGATGTAGTAGGTGCACCACCTCCTCTCACAGTTCAATCGGTTGTTACAGACAGCTATACAAGTCATTCTATGAGGATATTAGTTGCTGTAAATACGAGAAAAGTCTAATGAAAAACAACAACTTTTTTATTGTCCTTTTTTTTAACGAAATATGCACATAAATGTACACTAAAGTGTACACTACAGTGTGCCAGCCGTATCAGTTAGAACTATTTACAGGGTGATGTGGCCGGTCACAAACGCGGCTACCGCACTGTTCGATCTGCCTGTGCGCTCCTGTGGAATGCGGACAGCCACAGTCTTCATGGGAGACTCCTCCTCTCTCGCTGCTATAGGCTAACAAATTGATACCCACCTCATTAACGTCACACCCGCGTCAGAGCTTCGAGCGAAGAGCAGGGCTGGGCGCAAGCGCAAGGCAGAGGTTGCCAGGCAACCGTGAGGCTCGGCGCGCGGTGACGCGAGTGCTGATGGAGAGGTTGCTTGGCGATGGGGACGATGACGTCAGTCCCGGAGATGTGTCACCACGTGATGTTTCCTCCCAAACTGTTGTTGTATAGCAGGGCTAGAGCTGGGGCTCGCTCATCGCCGCTGGAAAGCATTTAGCGGGTGTGCGCTCCCTCGACTTTCAGTTGACTTTCATCTCCTTACTTTGGGGGAAAAAGTGAAACTGGAAATGGTTCTTAGTAGTTATGAACCCTTTTAACTGGTCAAACATGGCATGTTTTCAAACTTTTTGCAAAACTGTGTAGTCAACATGCACTTGTTTTTTTTAAATGTATGCAAGATTGCAGCTTTAGAGCTGATTTGCTGATGCATGCATGCTTTTCCTGATGGTCACTCACTGCAGGTGACCCTGAAGATCTCCAGCACCTACACTCTGACCTCTGTACTACTCATATGGGAGAGAGTAAGGTTTAATAGAGGAGGAGTAAAGAGAAAATAAGAAAGGAGAGAGAGAGGGAGGGAAGGAGAGAGAAGGTAATAGAGGAGGAGAGGGGGAGGGAAGGAGAGAGAGAATAAGAGAGAAGTAGCCTAGAGAGAGCTGGTAGAGGGGGAGGGAAGGAGAGAGAATAAGAGAGAAGTAGCCTAGAGAGAGCTGGTAGAGGGGGAGGGAAGGAGAGAGAATAAGAGAGAAGTAGCCTAGAGAGAGCTGGTAGAGGGGGAGGGAAGGAGAGAGAATAAGAGAGAAGTAGCCTAGAGAGAGCTGGTAGAGGGGGAGGGAAGGAGAGAGAATAAGAGAGAAGTAGCCTAGAGAGAGCTGGTAGAGGGGGAGGGAAGGAGAGAGAATAAGAGAGAAGTAGCCTAGAGGGAGCTGGTAGAGGGGGAGGGAAGGAGAGAAAGGAGGCGAGAGAGCAGAGCAGAGAGATTGGGGAGGGTGAGAGGGGGGACTGAGCAGAAAGGTACTCTGCATTTGGTGTGCTGCGCTCAAACACACGCACTCACACTTTTTCAATCCAGTCAGCCAGATGAGAGAAAGGCATATGTGCAGTACACGAGGCTGCCTTCTAAACAGGTCAACAGCCCGGTGCTTTCATTCCGTAACTGTTTTTGACAGAGTTTACAGTCGTGGCTGTTGTCTCACAGCTCAAATTGGGAACGTTCATCGTTCCCTCTGTCAAAAAGAGAGCCAGAGGCAACTGTAACTGTGACACCTCCAATTTATTGAACATTCCAGGAAGTTTACACCCCAACTCCAAAGCCAACCTGGGGGACATTAGTTATGTTGATGTCAACATATCTGTCATTTCTCCTTTCACTGTGTGTCAGTAACTACAGAGTGATGCTACTGGGCCTCCCAACAGATGTCATTCCTCTACTCTTAACGTCCACACAACTCTTGATTTATGCTATTGGACAATCTACATATACATTTACATTACATTTTAGTCATTTAGCAGACGCTCTTATCCAGAGCGACTTACAGTTAGATATGTTGTCTCTTTTACCTCTGTGCCTGTACCTTTGATTGATGTTGTCGGGCATCGAAATATCAATCATCTCTGTCTGTCACTGTCAGATTTATGCTATTGGATGTGTACTGTACTTCAAATCAAATAAAATGTTATTTGTCACATGCGACTAATACAACAGGTGAAAATGCTTACTTAGAAGCCCTTAACCAACAATGCAGTTTTAAGAAAAATACGTGTTAAGTAAACAATAGATAAGGGAACAATGCAAATAGTCCGGGTAGCCATTTTATTAGCTGTTCAGGAGTCTTATGGCTTGGGGTAGAAGCTGTTAAGAAGCCTTTTGGACCTAGACTTGGCACTCCGGTACCGCTTGCCTTGCGGTAGCAGAGAGAACAGTCTATGACTAGGGTGTCTGACAATTTTTATGGCCTTCCTCTGACACCGCCTGGTATAGAGGCAGGAAGCTTGGCTCCAGTGATGTACTGGGCCTTACACACTACCCTCTGTAGTGCCTTGTGGTCAGAGGCCGAGCAGTTGCCATACACCAGGCAGTGATGCAACCAGTCAGGATGCTCTCGATTGTCAAGGTCGAGGTAAGGAGTAGACCAAGGCGCAGCGTGATGAACAAACATGACTTTAATTAGTTAAAGCGTCAAAATACAAAACAAAACACGACTCGTGACGTCCACGGTATCAATGACCGAACACGGAACAAAAACCCACAACCACAAAGGGAAAACATACAGTTTAAATATGGCTCCCAATCAGAGACAACCAGCCAACAGCTGACACTCGTTGCCTCTGATTGGGAGTCACTCAGGCAAACATAGAATACAACAAACTAGAATGAACACCAACATAGAAATACACACATAGAAATGAACACACCCTGGCTCAACATAATGAGTCCCAGAGCCAGGGTGTGACAGTACCCCCAAAGGCGCGGACTGCGACCGTGCCTCAACTAAACAAACCAGGGGAGGGCTGGGCGGGCATACCTCCTCGGCGGCGGTTCTGGCTCCGGCCTTGACCACCACCCTCCAATACACCCCCCATAGTGCCCCTGGTCCAGTCTGGCCCCGCCGGCTGGAGCAGGACTGGACTTAACAGGAGCGATCCTTACCAGGCTGTCGACTCGCACCCCTGGCTTGGTGCGTGGAGGAGGAACGGGCCTTACCAGGCTGACGACTCGCACCCCTGGCTTGGTGCGTGGAGAAGGAACGGGCCTTACCAGGCTGACTTCTCGCACCCCTGGCTTAGTGCGAGTGGCAGGAACAGGCCGGACCGGGCTGGCGACGCGCACCGTAGGTTTGGTGCAGTGGCAGGAACAGGCCGGGTCGGGCTGGCGACGCGCACCGTAGGTTTGGTGCGAGTGGCAGGAACAGGCCGGGTCGGGCTGGCGACGCGCACCGTAGGTTTGGTGCGAGTGGCAGGAACAGGCCGGGTCGGGCTGGCGACGCGCACCGTAGGTTTGGTGCGAGTGGCAGGAACAGGCCGGGTCGGGCTGGCGACGCGCACCGTAGACTTGGTGCGGGTGGCAGGAACAGGCCGGACCGGGCTGGCGACGTGCACCGTAGACTTGGTGCGGGTGGCAGGAACAGGCCAGACCGGGCTGGCGACGCGCACCGTAGGTTTGGTGCGAGTGGCAGGAACAGGCCGGGTCGGGCTGGCGACGTGCACCGTAGACTTGGTGCGGGTGGCAGGAACAGGCCGGACCGGGCTGGCGACGCGCACCGTAGGTTTAGTGCGTGGAGCAGGGACAGGCCGGGCTGGGCTGTCGACGCACACCGTAGGCTTGGTGCGTGGAGCAGGGACAGGCCGGGCTGGGCTGTCGACGCACACCGTAGGCTTGGTGCGTGGAGCAGGGACAGGCCGGGCTGGGCTGTCGCGCACACCGTAGGCTTGGTGCGTGGAGCAGGGACAGGCCGGGCTGGGCTGTCGACGCACACCGTAGGCTTGGTGCGTGGAGCAGGGACAGGCCGGACTGGGCTGGCGACGCACACCGTAGGCTTGGTGCGTGGAGCAGGGACAGGCCGGACTGGGCTGGCGACGCACACCGTAGGCTTGGTGCGTGGAGCAGGGACAGGCCGGGCTGGGCTGGCGACGCACACCGTAGGCTTGGTGCGTGGAGCAGGGACAGGCCGAACCGGGCTGTGGAGACGGATAGGAGGCCTGGAGTGAAGAGCGGCCACCACCCGTCCTGGCTGAATGCCTACACTCACACACTCTGTGTGAGGCATCCGCACAGGACGTACAGGGCGGTGAACCCCTGGCCTGGTGGCCTTCTGGATCCGCCCCCTTTTCTCCTCCGTCAGCCCCGTCGTCCATGCCGTGTGCCCCCCACTAAAAATGTTCTGGGGTTGCCTCACGACCGTCCGACGACGACCCTGATCACGCCGTTGCTCCTCTCTCCGTCGCCTCTCCACCGTCTCACTCCATGGCCGGCGATCCACCACGCCAGGATTTCCCCCCAAGTCCAGGACCCTTTACCGTCCAATATCTCCTCCCATGTCCAGGCTGCCTGCTCCTGGACACGCTGCTCCTCTTTCGCCAGGGCCTTTCCCGGCGCTTCCTCCCATGTCCACCCCAAGGGCTGCCCCTGGACACGCTGCTTGGTCGTTGCATGGTGGGTTTTTCTGTCAAGGTCGAGGTAAGGAGTAGACCAAGGCTCAGCGTGATGAACAAACATGACTTTAATTAGTTAAAGCGTCAAAATACAAAACAAAACACGACTCGTGACGTCCACGGTATCAATGACCGAACACGGAACAAAAACCCACAACCACAAAGGGAAAACATACAGTTTAAATATGGCTCCCAATCAGAGACAACCAGCCAACAGCTGACACTCGTTGCCTCTGATTGGGAGTCACTCAGGCAAACATAGAATACAACAAACTAGAATGAACACCAACATAGAAATACACACATAGAAATGAACACACCCTGGCTCAACATAATGAGTCCCAGAGCCAGGGTGTGACATCGATGGTGCAGCTGTAGAACCTTTTGAGGATCTGAGGACCCATGCCAAATCTTTTCAGTCTCCTGAGGGGGAATAGGCTTTGTCGTGCCCTCTTCAGTTTATTGGTAATGTGGACACCAAGGAACTTGAAGCTCTCAACCTGCTCCACTACAGCCCCGTTGATTAGAATGGGGGCATGCTCGGTCCTTCTTTTGCTGTAGTCCACAATCAGCTCCTTAGTGCTTAGCATTCGATTGGGCTGATTCTCAGTCAGGGAGGGAGAGAGGGAAGGAGGGAGGGGTGATGTAGCTGTACGCTGTACCGCGTCAGCTACAAACAGCTCCTTGCCTCTTTTGTAAACAACATCCATTGTAGCGTTGAAGCTTCATCATGATCCCCTGCAGACATGAGGATGCAGTGTGCAGAGGCTTCCGCAGGATAGTGTTCAGATGTTGGTGGTCTGTCTCCACCACCACTGCTCGCTCGTATATGAAATCATGAAACTTCTGACAGGCAAAAACAAGGGTCAACATCTCTTTCTCTATCTGAGAGTAACGTGTCTCTGTCTGTGCTCTTGATGCAAACGCCACTGGCCTACCATGTTATAGACATACGGCTCTGAGACCATGTTGGGACACATCTGCAGATAGCACCACTGGTTTGCCCACTGCAGCCCACATCATAGGACTGGAGCACTGGTGTGCTGGACAGCAGTTTGGTGAAGGCAATGTCATGTTGCTCCTGCCAGCACCATTCAATGTCCTGATGGAGGAGCTGGTGGAGGAGCCCCGTTCACCTGTGGCTGCAGTGCCTGCTTTTCTTCTGGCTTGGGCATCTGCCTGATGGCCTCTGTCTTTTTTTCGGGTCAGGTTTCACCCCATGGGATATGAGGAGGTGACCGACGTAGGGAACCTCATGGAGCCTGAATCTGCACTTCTCTGGATTCAGCTTCAAGTTGACTCGCCTAATCCTGTTGAGGACCTGCTTGAGGGGCTCATCGTGTTCACCCAGTGGGCCTCCCCGCACTAGGATGTCATCCACCATCATCTCACATGGCTGCCCAACAAACAGCTGCTCCATTGATCTCTGTAAGACCTCACTGCCAGTGGAGATATCGTACAGCATGCGGAGGAACCTGAACCTTCCAACAGGAGACATGAATGTGGTTAGTTTAGATTATTTCTCATCAAGAGGAATCTATCAGAATCCACATTTTTCATCAACAATGCTGAACACTTTTGCACCAGGCTGTTCTGTAGTTTCATGGGGTGGTGTGGCCTAAGCAGTGCCTTGTTCAGGTGCACTGGGTCTATGCATAGCCTGACAGAGTCATCTTTTTTTTTTACAGCAGCTACCATGGCAGAAACCCACTCTGTGGCTTCATTCTCAGGGATTACAACACCTAACCCCGACATCCTGTCAAGTTCTCTAATCACTTTCTCTTTCATGGCTATTGGCCTCTGTTACTGTCTGATTTATGCTATTGGATGTGTACTGTACTTAGTGCTGGAAAGTACCCAGCATTTGATTGGGCTGATTCTCGGTCAGCGAGGGAGGGAGGGAGGGAGGGAGGGAGGGAGGGAGAGGGAATGGGAGGGAGGGGTGATGTAGCTGTACAGTAGTAGGTGACTTAGTGGCCTTTTATTATTGTTCACACATCATCATGCAACAGCATCATCAACAGGGCCTTGACATTAATTAGGGGGTACCCCTGCAGTGGTGTCAAACTCCTCCACTCAGAGAGAGACAGCCCACACAGCTCTGAAAGGACCACAGAGGACTTTTGCAACTCCTACCATAACTCGAGTATACCCACTAATGCCAGAGTTGAATAATAATAGCATGGGAATAGCTACAAGCAATAGAATATAACACAGAATAGAACAGAATAGAATAGAACAGAATAGAACAGAATAGAAAATAATATAACAGAACAGAATATAACAGAATAGAATAGAACAGAATAGAATAGAACAGAATAGAAAAGAATATAACAGAACAGAATAGAACAGAATAGAACAGAACAGAACAGTACAGAATATAATTTAATAGAACAGAACATAATAGAACAGAATAGAACAGAACAGAACAGAATAGAACAGAATAGAACAGTACAGAATATAATTTAATAGAACAGAACATAATAGAACAGAATAGAACAGAACAGAACAGAATAGAACATAACAGAATATAATTTAATAGAACAGAACAGAATAGAACAGAATAGAACAGAACATAATAGAACAGAACATAATAGAACAGAATAGAACAGAACATAATAGAACAGAATAGAATAAAAAACATCCTTGAAGGAGCCATTCTTTACGTATACAAGGAATTATGCCACTACAGTAACAGACACATAAGAGTAAGAGCAGTAAGAGTAATTGCACAAGAACAGACATCAGAGGAAAAGTGCAATTACATTGTTATACAATGAACATATACTAGATGCCTGGGGAATAACCGTCCCTCTGTGCCCCATGATAACATAGAGGTAAAAAAGGTAAAAACACACTTGTGACACAGATCATGAGGGCAAAATAAATCAAGCATCCAAAGACAAGAAAACACTAATTGAGAGCGAGAGAGAGAGAGAGGAAGATAAATATTCAGATTGAGAAAGAAAGATAATGAGAATGACAGGCAGAGGCCAAGTGTGATAGAGAGATGGTGAGAGAAAACTAGAGAGAAAGAGTGGGTGGAGAGAGTAGGATTAGGTAAATATCACATCTCACCACACAACCTGGTCCCAGAGCGTTTCGTATTAGTCTGTATGTAAATCCGAGACACTTACTTTTCGTTATGGTATGTATTAATTTGTGGATGTTCATCACCCATTTCGTATGATATGTTACGAATTACAATTTGTTTTATATGTTACAAATTCGCAGAAACGTACAATATGTTACAAATTTGCAAAACATTTGACACTGTATGTTACGAATTCTACCTAGGTGGCTAACGTTAGCTAGCTGGCTAACGTTAGCTAGGCTAGGGATTAAGGTTAGGGGTTAGGGTTAAGGTTTTGGTTAAGTTTAGGACTTAGGTTAAAGGGTTAAGGTTAGGGTTAGGGGAAGGGTTAGCTACTATGTTAAGTAGTTGCAAAGTAGCAAAAAAGTAGTAAGTAGTTGAAAAGTTGCTAATTATCCAAAATGCTAGAGTTGTCCATGATGAGATTCGAACTTGCTAGATGTTTGCATTATACACCCACCTATCCACCCCGACCAACCACCTTACTTTTCTTTTTGCCGTAAGTAACCATCTGTCTTATGTAACCATACCAAACATAACATATCATACTCGTTTGAGTGTTCCGGATTTAGATTTACTATGTTACGTCTAGTCTATGAGACCAGGCTGCACCACAGTAGAGAGAAGTAGTCTGCCCCTCCCACACTCGACATTACTATGATAGAGGAATGCAAACTGTATGCAAAGCATCCCGACCCCAAAAGGTCACGACGCAACCTTTCACGAGTACACTTTTACAGCCAACCACGCTGCACCCTTCTCCCTCTGCTGTCTTTGTTTACTCAGTCTGTTCTAGCTTCAGTCTGTTCTAGCTTCAGTCTGTTCTAGCTGTTCTAGCTTCAGTCTGTTCTAGCTTCAGTCTGTTCTAGCTTCAGTCTGTTCTAGCTTCAGTCTGTTCTAGCTTCAGTCTGTTCTAGCTTCAGTCTGTTCTAGCTTCAGTCTGTTCTAGCTTCAGTCTGTTCAGTCTGTTCTAGCTTCAGTCTGTTCAGTCTGTTCTAGCTTCAGTCTGTTCTAGCTTCAGTCTGTTCTAGCTTCAGTCTGTTCTAGCTTCAGTCTGTTCTAGCTTCAGTCTGTTCTAGCTTCAGTCTGTTCTAGCTTCAGTCTGTTCAGTCTGTTCTAGCTTCAGTCTGTTCTAGCTGTTCTAGCTTCAGTCTGTTCTAGCTGTTCTAGCTTCAGTCTGTTCTAGCTTCAGTCTGTTCTAGCTTCAGTCTGTTCTAGCTAGTCTGTTCTAGCTTCAGTCTGTTCTAGCTTCAGTCTGTTCTAGCTGTTCTAGCTTCAGTCTGTTCTAGCTTCAGTCTGTTCTAGCTGTTCTAGCTTCAGTCTGTTCTAGCTTCAGTCTGTTCTAGCTGTTCTAGCTTCAGTCTGTTCTAGCTTCAGTCTGTTCTAGCTGTTCTAGCTTCAGTCTGTTCTAGCATCAGTCTGTTCTAGCTTCAGTCTGTTCTAGCTTCAGTCTGTTCTAGCTTCAGTCTGTTCAGTCTGTTCTAGCTTCAGTCTGTTCTAGCTTCAGTCTGTTCTAGCTTCATTTGCATCCGTCACAGCTTTTCATGTTCCAGTTGTTGTTGTGTTTGTGTCTGGTTGACATATCATTGGTTATGTAACCCTTCCAGCTCGAGAGGGACCCGCATGGTGAGAGAGCAGGTTTGGAAGCGTGAACAGTGCCAAACCAGTAGTGGGGTAGACATAAACATCGAATTTCTTGGCCACAATGCCAGACTATGTGAAAGTGGCATTTGGGGAAATTAATCAATTTATCTCTAAAAGTAGGCTACAATCCCCATCGCTAGAGCTCAGAGGAAGGTGAAAGCTAGGTCTGTAGATCTGTGTCTGTGGTGTTTCCTCTATGGACTACCCTCATGTCAATGCCACCTGATTCAGATCCCATGATGACCTAAAAAACGTATCTCTCATAATTCCTGGAAATAAAGCGGCACGCACGCACGCACGCGCGCACGCACGCACGCACGCACGCACGCACGCACACACACACACACACACACACACACACACACACACACACACACACACAAACTGTCTCTAAACCCCTGTGAGTGTATTGGCATGGGCAATGATTCACTGCACTCTCCAAACAGGCTTCCTATGACATCAGCACCCAGGGTCAATGTGTGTGTGTGTGTGTGTGTGTGTGTGTGTGTAATCATTCCTGTGCCCCTGATCAACAAACAACAAAGAGGGAGAGAAAGGGAGTGTAACAGGGGAGCGAAAGAGAGGGGGAAAGGGGGTGAAAAAGAGAAAGAAAAGTGAGAAAGAAAGAGAAAATAAAAGAGTGCTGAGCTTTTGACAAACCCACTGGGCACAGACGTCAGTTCAACCTCTAGTTTTGATTTACATTTGGTCGAGTTGTCAACTAGCGTAAACTCAATGTGAAATCAACAGAAAATTGGGCAAAAAAAATACGGAATTCCCTTACGTGATGACCTTTTTCAAATCCAATCAGTTTTCCATGTTGATTCAACGTCATCACATAGATTTGTTTGGTTGAAATGACATGGAAACAATGTTGATTCAACAAGTTTTTGCCTAGTAAAAAAAAAAGAAAAGGAAATTGCCATCTCCCTTATATCATCATGGCCTGTCATCCATTAGGCCTTGATGACCTCTCAGTTGGTTGTCTCAGGAGCACAACGACCTTCACCATTCTACCAAACACAAACACTGACATGGAGAGATGGCCAAAGTCAACACTGTTTTGTCTTGAACCTTGCCTATCACTGTTTACTCCCAAACACACTCATCAGTCACATTTTGCTAGTTTGTGTTTTATTTTGTTGTCACTTCCTGCTTTTCTAGGCCATAGGATTGTCTCTGTCTTGGTGTGTGCTGATAGCGATAGGAAAATCACGCAAACGTTGCCACGCTTGTTTCTTCTCTATTTGGTCTTCAAAGGTCACATTGGATCAGCATAAGCACACAAAAATGCAAGACATTTACATTTACGTCATTTAGCAGACGCTCTTATCCAGAGCGACTTACATTATTATTATTTTTTTCATACCCCCTGTGGGAATCGAACCCACAACCCTGGCTTGCAAACGCCATGCTCTATCAACTGCGCTACATCCCTGCCGGCCATTCCCTCCCCTACCCTGGACAACGCTGGCCCAATTGCGCGCCGCCCCATGGGTCTCCCGGTCACGGCCGGCTACGACAGAGCCTGGATTCGAACCAGGATCTCTAGTGGCACAGCTAGCACTGCGATGCAGTGCCTTAGACCACTGCGCCACTCAGGAGACGTTTCTTTAGTTTTTCCAAACCATGACACGATTTACCTTGGCATTTTATCTGCCATTTTAAATAATTGTCTAATTATCTGATGTTTGGAAATACCTCCCTCCTTGTTGTGCGTCACATCTGAACAGCTGTTGGATGTAATAATGTGGTGAGAAATTCACACTTCATTGTGTTTGAACAATAGCTGCCCTGCAGGCACACACTGAGACATGGCCTTGACTGTTCTAACGCTATTCTTGCTTTACACCGTGCTCACGTTACACTCATGCCCTACAAAATGTCAAATGACTAATTTATATTGAATTAATCTGGGTGTTATGTGCATGACATCAGCAGCTGTTTCATATGGCAACAGGATTCTAAAGAGTGGAGAGTGTACGGCCCAACACATCACTGGGGCTGAGTTCCCTGCCATCCAGGACCTCTATACCAGGCGGTGTCAGAAGAAGGCCCTAAAATAATAAAACAAAAAACAAAGAAGAAGAACATCTATCTCATCATTGCAGTTACATCATAGGGGTCATTCATATGGACACAGAAGACATCAAACAGTTTTTTACTTTATTTTTAAAGCTGGCCAGAGAGGACGTCGTTTTTATGGGCAGAGGCAACTCATTCCACTCTGAGGCTCCAGTATACAAGAAAGTACCTTTCCCAGCATTACTCCTAAACCTGTATAAGCACACATTAGCAACACCTGATCTGGTGCATCCCTAACACAAGGAAAGTAATCAGTTAGATATCTGGGCGCAGAACAATAAATACTCCTGTAAACCAAACCCAGTCTAATCTTTGTCTCTCTCCTTCTGCTCGAGGATAATGGACTGGTCTGTGTTATGACGCAGGCAGCCGTGCCTCCAGGGGGCTTTATACGCAGACAGACCGACCGACCGACCGATGAAGAGAGACAGACAGACAGACCGATGACAAGAGAGAGACAGACAGACAGACAGACCGATGACAAGAGAGAGACAGACAGACAGACGAAGAGAGACAGGCAGGCTGACACAGACAGTCAGGCAGACAGACAGACAAACAGACAGGCAGGCTCGCAGGCAGGCAGACAGACAGACAGACAGACAGGCAGGCAGGCAGACAGGCAGGCAGACAGGCAGACAGGCAGGCAGGCAGGCAGACAGACAGACAGACAGACAGACAGACAGACAGACAGACAGACAGACAGACAGACAGACAGACAGACAGACAGGCAGGCAGGCAGGCAGGCAGGCAGGCAGGCAGGCAGGCAGGCAGGCTGACAGGCAGACAGGCAGGCAGACAGGCTGAATTCAGATTGTTGTGTGTTTTTGCGTTTTTAGCTCTGCACAACACCGAATATAGTCCTGTACTATTTACTGGCAATTAAGTTTATTTTCATATATTCTGACTCGGACTCAGACTTATTCTCTATTATAGAGTAGGGTACTGTCCTACACTCTAACCCTAACCCTAATATAATAACCCTAACCCTACCCAGTAGGGTACTGTCCTACACTCAAACCCTAACCCTAATATAATAACCCTAACCCTACCCAGTAGGGTACTGTACTACACTCTAACCCTAACCCTACCTAGTAGGGTACTGTACTACACTCTAACCCTAACCCTAACCCTAACCCTACCCAGTAGGGTACTGTACTACACTCTAACCCTAACCCTAATATAATAACCCTAACCCTACCCAGTAGGGTACTGTACTACACTATAACCCTAACCCTAACATAATAACCCTACCCAGTAGGGTATTGTACTACACTTTAACCCTACCCAGTAGGGTACTGTACTACACTCTAACCCTAACCCTAACAAGTAGGGTACTGCACTACATTCTAACCCTAACCCTACCCAGTAGGGTACTGTACTACACTAACCCTAATATAATAACCCTAGGGTACTCTACTACGATAATCAGGGGTAAAGGAATCCATTGGAAAATGTTTAGTCACGTCACCCACTCTGTATAACTTTACTCATCTTAGAAAAAGAAATTGGCGTGCTCAGGATTAGGGTTAGTAGCGCTCAGCTTAAATGTTTGTAATGACAAAAGGTGGGGGTCTGGTGAGTCTGCAGGCCATAGAAGAACTGGGACATTTTCAGCTTCCAGGAATTGTGTACAAATCCTTGCAACATGGGGCTGTGCATTATCATGCTTGAAGTGATGCATTATCATGCATGAAGTGATGGCGGCGGATCTCATCACGGTATCTCTATGCCCCATCAATAAAATGCAATTGTGTTCGTTGTCCATAGCTTATGCCTGCCCATACCATAACCCCACTGCCACCACAGGGCTCTCTGTTCACAACATTGACATCAGCAAATCGCTCGCCCAAAAGACGCCATACATGCTGCTACAGTTGAAACCGGGATTCATCCGTGAAGAGCACACTTCTCCAGCATGCCAGTGGCCATTGAAGGCGAGCATTTGCCCACTGAAGTCTGTTACGACGCCGAACTGCAGTCAGGACAAGACCCTGTTGAGGACGACGAGCACACAGATGAGCTTCCCTGAGACAGTTTCTGACAGTTTGTGCAGAAACATGGGACCAACACTTTACATGTTGCGTTTATGTTTTTGTTCAGTATACATTAAGACTTCACTTATCTCCCATCCCTGGTGACCTTCTGACTTACTGACGTACTGACGTACTGAATTACTGTAAGTAACTTACTGACTTACTATAAGTAACTTACTGACTTACTGATTTACTGTAAATAACTTACTGACTTACTGATGGTCCTGTGAACCCGTTGACTGATGATGACTGAGGAATATGACAATGCTGTATATTTACAGTAAACCTATAGGCTTCCTGTACAGGCTTTGTGTTGTGATCCAATATGACCCGTTCCCCCTTTCAGCCTGTTTTCAGACACTTTCAGTTGTCAGCTGAGCTTCCCCTTACGATTGTAGCTTACAGTTTTTCTCAGAAATAATGTGTGAAGGGGGTGAGTGAGTGTGAGTATGTGGATGTGTGTGTGGTGTGTGTGTGGTTGATGGTAATTCAGATTACAAGTGTGGGAACACTTTATAATGACTGCTATTGTAATCTGTCATGACCTCTTTAGACTGGCGTTATAAAGGCCATACACTAAGACCAGGGCTCTTATTTTACCAGCATAATACTACATCCCAGACGTCACTAACTATCCCTCTGGCTGTCATTAATAGCTAATGGATTTGTTATTGATAAGCACTATCATTATGACAGAATTATAAGGGTTGAACCAGTTTGCCTCTATGACCTCCGAGCCTTTTTGTGTCCTAAGTTCTCAACCAGCCTTTTGCACTCCATTCAACACAAACTACCTTGGACCTGTGTGCAGGGGCGTTTCTAGGATTTAAAAAAAATGGGATGGCCAAGGGGGGACCAAGAACCAGTCATGGGTGGCCATGGGAAATCAGCAAATTGAATCACAAATAGTATAGAAAATTGGCTTTAACTACAACGAATTGTACTGAATATCTGTTTCAACTGTCAATTTGTATCTGCCCTTATTCATTCAAATAAATCCATTTTTAAATGAACATAGGGGAAAAAACTCAACTTAGATAATACATTTTCAGTGGTAACTCTCTCTCCAATCAATTTTTTTCCCCCTCGAATGAATGTAAAAAAAAAAGCTGATTAGGCCTATTGCATTTCTACAAAATTTAAAAGCTCTAAAATGCTTTTTGGGGAACAGCAAAAACAAGCAAAAATGTCGCCAGACATTATCACCTTGGCTGCTGTAGCTTCATTCACCTCAGTCGATAAGGGCCATACTTGTACATAACATCTAGGACAAACACATGCCATTCAGCAATTAGCTGCTACACACCAGCTCAGCACCGGCATTAAAAACTAGTTTAGTTTCCTGTCAGGTCAAACAGCAGTTACCTAGCCATCTTCCACTTCTGCACTGCTTTCATCAACTTAACTGAGAGATAAGTTGTGCTGTTCAGTGTTCACTGCAGATACACTCTCCATTGCCCTAAAGCCAGCCAGCCAATCACAGGCGTCCGCATGGTCCTAAAGCCAGCACTTATATTCGCTAAACTGCCCGAATAAACACAGTTTTCTCTCCAGTCTAAACCAGATTGACAGCTCTCTGACCCAATGAGAATGGGGGGCGGTGGGGGGGTTGGCTTTGAGTCTGTGTGTGTGTCTGTGTGTCTGTGTGTGTGTGCATACGTACATGTGTGTGTGTCTGTGTGTGTGACCTGCAAGGCCTCCCACCATTGGTATTGTTTGTTTGTAGATTACAGTTTGACGCACGGCCTCACGAGGACAGCAATTGTCTGCCAAAGTCAACAAACAGAGACAGAGCCGCACTAATTACCAGTGTAACATATCTTAAAGTCTGGGTAGGATGGCTGGGAGGTAAAGCAATGGGTATGTCCTCAAGAACACAAGGAGAGGGTAACCTTTTGACCTTTTATAGAAAATATTGTATTTCCCAAATAAATGCTTCACAGAGTTCAAGTAACAGACACATCTCAACATCAACTGTTCAGAGGAGACGGCGTGAATCAGGCCTTCATGGTCGAATTGCTGCAAAGAAACCATTACTATTTAATTTTTATTTTTTTTTTTCATCTTTATTTAACCAGGTAAGCCAGTTGAGAACAAGTTCTCATTTACAACTGCGACCTGGCCAAGATAAAGCAAAGCAGTGCGATAAAAACAACAACACAGAGTTACATATGGGGTAAAACAAAACATAAAGTCAAAAATACAACAGAAAATATATATACAGTGTGTGCAAATGTAGCAAGTTATGGAGGTAAGGCAATAAATAGGCCATAGTGCAAAATAATTACAATTAGTATTAACACTGGAATGATAGATGTGCAAGAGATGATGTGCAAATAGAGATACTGGGGTGCAAATGAGCAAAATAAATAACAATATGGGGATGAGGTAGTTGGGTGGGCTAATTTCAGATGGGCTGTGTACAGGTGCAGTGATCAGTAAGGTGCTCTGACAACTGATGCATAAAGTTAGTGAGGGAGATAAGTCTCCAGCTTCAGAGATTTTTGCAATCGTTCCAGTCATTGGCAGCAGAGAACTGGAAGGAATGGCGGCCAAAGGAGGTGTTGGCTTTGGGGATGACCAGTGAGATATACCTGCTGGAGCGCATACTACGGGTGGGTGTTGCTATGGTGACCAATGAGCTAAGATAAGGCGGGGACTTACTAAAGGACACCAATAATAATAAGAGACTTGCTTGGGCCAAGAAACTCGAGCAATTAGACTGGTGGAAATCTATCCTTTGGTCTGATGAGTCCAAATTTGAGATTTTTGGTTCCAACTGCCGTGTCTTTGTGAGACGCAGAGTAGGTGAACGGGTGATTTATTTAGAATTCAAGGCACACTTAACCAGCATAGCTACCACAGCATTCTGCAGCGATACGCCATCCCATCTGCTTTGCGCTTAGTGGAACTATCATTTGTTTTTCAACAGGACAATGACCCAAAACACACCTCCAGGCTGTGTAAGGGCTATTTGACCAAGAAGGAGAGTGATGGAGATGACTGCATCAGATGCTGCATCAGATAACCTGGCCTCCACAATCACCCGACCTAAACCCAATTGAGATGGTTTGGGATGAGTTGGACCGCAGAGTGAAGGAAAAGCAGCCAACAAGTGCTCAGCATATGTGGGAACTCCTTCAAGACTGTTGGATAAGCATTCCTCATGAAGCTGATTGAGAGAATGCCAAGAGTGTGCAAAGCTGTCATCAAGGCAAAGGGTGGCTACTTTGAAGAATCTCAAATATAAAATATATTTTGATTTGTTTAACACTTTTTTGGTTACTACATGATTCCATATGTGTTATTTCATAGTTTTGATGTCTTCCCTATTATTCTACAATGTAAAAAATAGTAAAAATAAAGAAAAACCCTTGAATGAGTAGGTGTGTCCAAACTTTTGACTGGTACTGTACATATAGGTAGGGTTAAAGTGACTAGGCAACAGGAAATATAATAAACAGTGGCAGCAGCGTATGTGATGAGTCAAAAGAGTTAGTGCAAAAAGACTCAATGCAGATAGTTAAATAGTTAACTAATAACTACCCAGACTAACTATTTAGCAGTCTTATGGCTCGGGGGTAGAAGCTGTTCAGGGTCCTGTTGGTTCCAGACTTGCTGCATCAGTACCGCTTGCTGTGCGGTAGCAGAGAGAACAGTCTATGACTTTGGTGGCTGGAGTCTTTGACACATTTTAGGGCCTTCTTTTGACTCCGCCTGGTATAGATGTCCTGGATGGCAGGGAACTCAGCCCCAGTGATGTGTTGGGCCGTACACTCTCCACTCTTTAGAATCCTGTTGCCATATGAAACAGCTGCTGATGTCATGCACATAACACCCAGATTAATTCAATATAAATTAGTCATTATCTCGCTGTCATACTGTGTTCAACCATGTTCCATCTTCCTAGCCATCTTGTTTCAAGAGGACCACAATGGAAAGTCCCAGACTTTATTGTGTGTTATCCTTGATGATTTTACTCATGTGCGTGTATGGCTATTTCAAGTTTTATGTGTGCTTGTTTTTTTAAATGGTCGAATGAATAAACTAAACTAAAAAGATTAACAGACAGAGAAGGGTTTGACAAAGACAGAATCAGAAAGCCAGAGAGAGAGAGATATATACACACAGATACAAAATTGGAATTAAAAAATGCAGAGAGAAAGAAATAGAGAGAGAGAGAGAGAAAGGCAGAGAGAGAAAGAGAGGGAGGTAGAGGGGCAGAGAGAGTGAGAAAGAGGGGGAGGTAGATGGTTAGAGAGAGAGAAAGAGAGGGAGGTAGAGGGTTAGAGAGAGAGAAAGAGAAAGAGGGGGAGGTAGAGGGTTAGAGAGAGAGAAAGAGAGGGAGGTAGAGGGTTAGAGAGAGAGAAAGAGGGGGAGGTAGAGGTGAAAGAGGGGGAGGTAGAGGGTTAGAGAGAGAGAAAGAGAGGGAGGTAGAGGGTTAGAGAGAGAGAAAGAGGGGGAGGTAGAGGTGTAGAGAGAGAGAAAGAGGGGGAGGTAGAGGTGAAAGAGGGGGAGGTAGAGGGTTAGAGAGAGAGAAAGAGAGGGAGGTAGAGGGTTAGAGAGAGAGAAAGAGGGGGGTAGAGGGTTAGAGAGACAGAAAGAGAGGGAGGTAGAGGGTTAGAGAGAGAGAGAAAGAGGAGGTGGTAGAGGGTTAGAGAGAGAGAGAAAGAGGGGGAGATAGAGGGTTAGAGAGAGAGAGAGAGAAAGAGGGGGAGGTAGAGGGGTAGAGAGAGAAAGAAGCCCTGGCCGGTGCATAGTCACTCAGCTCTCAGTGATGTAACACTCTTTTTCTGCTATTCCCAAAAAACGGTGAGAATGGATGAAAAAGCTCCAGGTTACTAATACCTCACAAGCTTTTATTGAAAATACTTAAACACACACGTACACTCACACAAATGCTTGCACCCACACAAGCATGCTTACACATACGTGCACAAGCACACATACACACGAACACACGCACGCACGTGCACACAGGTACTCACACACACACACACACAGGGTTCAGGGACAGAGGATTTGCAGAATTTTACTGCTCATGACGAAATGGATTTGATAGGTAGGCCATTTAGATAAAAAAACATCCAACAAATAAACCCATCATAGCTTTAAGGGACAAGGGATCATGGAGAGGAAGGAGAGAGAGGAAGGAGAGAGAGGGAGGAGAGAGAGGGATGGGATCATGGAGAGGAAGGAGAGAGAGGGAGGAGAGAGAGGGAGAAGAGAGGGATGGGATCATGGAGAGGAAGGAGAGAGAGAGAGAGCGAGAGAGGAAGGAGAGACCCCTCCAGGGGAGGGAGGGGGGTCTCTGTTTGTGCCATGCACAGAGAGGGCAGGGGAGCTTGGATCAAATGGCCCGATGGTGGGGGGTACTGAAAAGAGGAGAAGGTCTCTGGGATGACTTGCTGCATCTGTTAGTATATCAGCATGTAAACATCATGTGGAAGGAAGAGAGAAAGTGCTGGTGGCTAAGGGTGGTCACTAACATGCTGACCACACTGCTCGCGTTACGTACGCGAGCATTGCAAAATAAATGTACACTTACATGTTATTCAATCATTTCATCCAAACTGCTCGCGTGCGTCAATGAGCATCTGCGTAGCCAGGCACTAAAATATAACTTGGTTCTATTTTTGACGCTTGAAGTGCTGCAAGTCCCGCCTCTCCCATCTCCTCATTGGTTTTTAGAAGCATATACCCACTTGGGTGATTGTAAGATGAACTGAGGTCCACACTCCAGTCCAGTTGGTGGTGGTAATGCACCTTAAAGTTGGTTGCCAACCGCCATATAAAGTCCAAAGAAGAAGAAGAAGAAGAAGAAGAAGAAGAGGAAGAAGGAGAAGACTGAAGGAGGAGAAATTACTAGAAACTAACTCGGTTTACCCTTTTATCTGTGGATTAATTGTCGGAGTAGAGGACCTTGTGCATTTCAGATAAAATAACAACCCAATGTTTATATCCCAGGACAAATTAGCTAGCAACAGCAAGCTAGCTAGCTAAAATGCCATGAACGTTTCATGTGTTTCGACCTGTCCCCAAATTAATTAATATAGTTGGTTCAGAGTTCGTTTTGATATTTGAACCTGCGTGTCCTGATCGCGTCTGGTGTGGGGGGACAAAATCAACATGCGTGCGATGGCGCACGTGGATGCACGTGCCCAGTCTAGTTAGCATGTAAGGGCGGTCACTAAGGGCGGTCACTAACGGGGGTCACTAAGGGGGGTCACTAAGGGCGTCACTAAGGGGGGTCACTAAGGGCGGTCACTAAGGGTGTCACTAAGGGCGTCACTAAGGGTGGTCACTAAGGGCGTCACTAAGGGCGGTCACTAATGGCGGCCTTCGGATCTCAGAGGGGTGCTACAGGAAGTTGGCACATGAAAACGGAGAGTAAACTTTCATCAAATCACCTCTGACATCAGGGAGTGAAAGCTTACACACACATACATGCATCACCACTATGAGCATCACCACTTTATATGCAGTGGTTGGTCTGCCAAATTAACCTAATTACTCACACATGGCACACAAACCCACACTCACACATTCTCTCTCTCTCTCTCTCTCTCTCTCTCTCTCTCTCTCTCTCTCTCTCTCTCTCTCTCTCTCTCTCTCTCTCTCTCTCTCTCTCTCTCTCTCTCTCTCTCTCTCTCTCTCTCTCTCTCTCTCTCTCTCTCTCTCTCTCTCTCTCTCTCTCTCTCTCTCTCCTGGATGGACGGACTGATGTTTTCTCTTTGTTCTGGTGCCAGTGGTTCTGTCTGCCAGGGTGATAAAGCTGTGGAATGTTCCTGTAGCTGCAAGGCTGAGAGGACACTTCAGTCTGCTGTATAGAACTAATCACACAGCACAGCACAGCACAGCACTACACACACAACACATCATCACATCACTACACAGCACGTGGCACAGCACACTCACACACTGATGTTATAGAAATCAATAGTCCGATCAGGACAGTCAAGAAATAGATTGTGCGTGGTGGGACACAAACACACACATGCGGATGCACACACACACCATGGTGAGAGCCAGGAATATGCATGGTAACCAGGGAAACATAGGGAACAGAGTGACGCAGCCAGAAGTGTGTGTGTGTGTGTGTGTGTGTGTATGTGTTTAACTATACTTATGGGGACCAGAATAGTAAACTAACAAAAGTTGGACCAAGTAGGGCCATTTTGTTAGTCCCCACAAGGTCAAATGCTATTTCTAGGGGGTTTAGGGTTAAGGTTAGGAGCTAGTGTTCGTTTTAAGGTTAGGGTTAGGAGCAAGGGTTAGGTTTAGGGTTAGGGTTAAGGTTAGGTTTTGGGGTTAAAGTTAGGGTTAAGGTTAAGGTTAGGGTAAGGGTTAGAGTTAGGGTTAGGTTTAGGGTTAGGGGCTAGGGAAAATAGGATTTTAAATGGTACAGAATGTTGTGTCCCCACAAGATTAGTTGTACAAGACTGTGTGTGTGTGTGTGTGTGTGTGTGTGAGTGTGTGTGTGTGTGAGTGTACGTGTGCGTGCGTCCATGCATGTGTTCACTGTTTATCACTGTGTTTGGTTTTGTTTCTATGGCTGTGGAGAGATAAAAGGGAAAGGAATGGACACACTTTCATTCACCTTTAAGATAACATGTAATAATGATCTGAGGTCTGAGCTGGTCTGCCTCAGTCCGTCCTGTATCTACAACACACTCATTCATCATCAACATCCTTCTAAATCCCTCTCTCACACTCTCTCCCTCTTCCCTCTCATCCACCCAGTGATTGACCTCAGATTATCGACACTACAGCCCCTCGCCCCCCTCCCAACCTATGCCGTCATCCCCCTTCCATCTCATCCCCTTTCTAATTCTCCCTTCCTTTCCTCATATCCCCCTCCTCTCCCCTCACCCCCTCTTATTCTCTCACCCCCCGCCTCCTCTCCTCTCACCCCCTGCCTCCTCTCCTCTCACCCCCTGCCTCCTCTCCTCTCCCCTCACCCCCCTCTTATCCTCTCACCCCCGCCTCCTCTCCTCTCCTCTCACCCCCCGCCTCCTCTCCTCTCCTCTCAACTCCTCTCACCCCCCACCTCCTCTCCCCTCACCCCCTCTTATCCTCTCACCCCCCCGCCTCCTCTCCTCTCCTCTCCCCTCACCCCCTCTTATCCTCTCACCTCCCGCCTCCTCTAGGTTGTAAAGTTAAGCCACTTAGAGCAGGAAAACAAACATCCTCAAGGGTCTGAAGCACCCAGAGACCCAGGAAGGAATCAGAGGAGCCGGCCAGGAGCCACCTGCCATATAGAGTCCATCCATCTACAAAACACAGTGCTGTCTGAGGCCTAACAAACATAACAATAACATCATGGTATTGTTGAGTTTTTAACAATTACCTTTTATTTAAGGTTAAGGAGTGGGGTAGGCCCATTCGCCACGTATTTGTGTTTATTGAATAGGACAGAGGTATAGAGAAAAGGGAGAGGAGAGAGTTGCTGAAATAGCAGTGGGCTGGATTCGAACCCATTCTACAGCGGTATGTGTGCTCCGGAGGCAGCAGCTTAGACTGCTAGACTACCCTAGGGCCCAAACAATTACATTTATCTGCCTATTTTTAGAACTCAGCAGGCACAGAGATAGATCACTGTATGACAGTATGGTATAATGATGAAATAATCTCCAGCACAACTACTCTGTCTCTCGAAAACTTGAACTTCTAGACCAGGGGTATTCAACTCACCCTACGAGGTTTAACGTCACCTACCTGGTGTCCCAGGTCTAAATCAGTCCCTGATTAGATGGGAACAATGACAAAATGCAGTGGAACTGGCTTCGAGGTCCAGCATTGAGTTTGAGGGTTCTAGACTAAACAAGTTAGTCCTAATTACTGAGTAGATTCATATGGTAGAGAGGCCATTGAATGAATCATAAGAACTCACTAACCCCACAAACTATGACTACAGTATCACTGTTCCCCAGAGCACACTAACTAACAGACAACATCTCAGCCTGTCTGCCAGGTACAGAAAAGCTGTTTGTTGCCGTGCAGAATACAAGATGTACAGACCACCAGGGAGCTAGTTTATTCCTGTATACCCCTGTTATTATCGCATCCTACACTGTGAGTCACTCTAATCATTATTTCTGTAGGATACATGGTTTCTGCTCCCGCTTTAGCTACTGTATATGATCAATATATTTATGTCGGATACCTGCTCTCTCTTCTAGCTACTCTATAACCAGTGTCAGGTGTACAACACTAATGGTATAGGTAGAGGAGGAATTGGCCTCCTTTAGGAGAAATGATATAAATATCCTGAAGACCGCTGGTTATTGAGGAGGAGATTTCAATCATTGTTCCGATTAGCTCCATTTTAGTATTTATACAGTATCTTCTCATCAGTGAGCTCAAACCCAGTCTTTACCTTTTCTATAGCTCCATCTCTCACAGAGTCAGTGTCTCTTTCCCTCTTTTCTTCACTCAGTCTCTTAACCTTTTAGTTTCTTTTTCATCCTTTCTTCATGTTTTTCTAGTTGTTTCCGTAAGGCTCAATCTCTCCATTTCTCAACCTGGAAGTTTCTATCTGTCTCAGTCAGTTCCCCCCTCCTCCTCTCTTCCTCCCTCCTCCCTCCTCCCTCTCCCCATGGCAGTACTATGCAGACTGCTTGGTCAGATGGACGTATGGCCAGTGATATCAGAAACATGCGTCAGAGACTCAGGAGCACATTTACAATCCCCTTAACTCATACCCCCCTCAGGATCCTTACTCACTAATCACATCAGCTTACTGTGTTTGTTTGTGTGTGTGTGTATGAATCAGTGGAGGCTCCTCAGAGGAAGAACGGGAGGACCATCCTCCTCAGTGAATTTCATGAAAATAAAAATAGTGAAACATTAAAAAAGTTATTATTTTTAGATAAAACTATACTAAATATATTCATGTCACCAAATAATTTATTAAAACACATTGTTTTGCAACAAAGGTCTACAGTAGCCTCAACAGCACTCTGTAGGGGTAGCACCATGGTGTAGCCAGAGGACAGCTATCTTCCATCCTCCTCTGGGTACACTGACTTCAATACAAAACCTAGGTGGCTCATGGTTCTCAACCCCTTCCATAGACTTACACAGTAATTATAACAACTTCCAGAGGACATCCTCCAACCTAACTGAGCTCTTGCAGCATGAACTGACATGTTGTCCACCCAATCAAAAGATCAGAGAATGAATCTAGAACTGAAAGCATAAGCTACAGTTAGCTAGCACTGCAGTGCATAAAATGTGGTGAGTAGTTGACTCAAAGAGAGAGAAAGACAGTTGGACAGTTTTTGAAAAATAATAATTTATTCAGAAATTAAGGAGGAGTGAGAGAGAGAGAGAGAGAGAGAGAGAGAGAGAGAGAGAGAGAGAGAGACAGAGCTAGCTATATTTCTACATTTTTTAAACTTTCACTTTCATTTACTTAGGTAGTGTGGTATCTAAGGAATTTATGACTTTGCTAATGGTTGCAAATGGTCTTAGAGGATGTTGACTAAGCTTAAAGGGAGCATCTGGAGAGTAGTTCTATAGGGGCACCCTAAAGCCAAGGAAGTCTGTTAGGTGGAGTCCTGGGATTGGTCTGTAGGGGAAAACACCCATATCAGGTTACATAGGATAAATACCACGGTTAAAACAAAGGACGGAGAGAATAACATATTACAGATTGGGTCCGGTTATTCTCCAGATGTCTGCAGATATCTGTAAATTGACGCTGGAATCCTTTGATGGAATAAACCTTTAAAATCAAAGTACAGTGTCAGCGGATTTCCTTGTTCTCACAGCATAATTAGCATCGTTTTCTCGACACCACAGTAGCAAATGCAGCTAGCTAGTTTAGCCTACTCAAACACCCGGCTAAAACAGAGAGGGATGCTATGTTAGCTAGCTGGCTATGACTATCCGACACTGGAACTCTTCCAAGTCAAGGTAAGCTTTTCGTTTTACTAATTTATTGCCACCAGGGCCAGCCTGCTTCCAGACGGGCTAAATACCTTTTATGCTCGCTTCGATGCAAGCAACACTGAAGTATGCATGAGAGCACCAGCTGTTCTGGACGACTGTGTGATCAAGCTCTCCATAGCTGATGTGAGCAACATTCACCAGGCCGCGGGGCCAGACGTATTACCAGGACGTGTACTCAGAGCATGCGCGGACCAACTGGCAAGTGTCTTCACTGACATTTTCAACCTCTCCCTGACTGAGTCTGTAATACCTACATGTTTCAAGCAGACCACCATAGTCCCTGTGCCCAAGAAAGCGAAGGTAACCTGCCTAAATGACTACTGACCCGTAGCACTCACGTCGGTAGCCATGAAGTGCTTTGAAAGGCTGGTCATGGCTCACATCAACACCATCATCCCGGAACCCTAGACCCACTCCAATTCGCATACCGCCCCAACAGATCCACAGATGACGCAATCTCAATCGCAATCCACACTGCCCTTTCCCACCTGGACAAAAGGAACACCTACGTGAGAATGCTGTTCATTGACTACAGCTCAGCGTTCGACACCATATTGTCCACAAAACTCATCATTAAGCTAAGGACCCTGGGACTAAACACCTCCCTCTGCAACTGGATACTGGACTTCCTGACAGGCCGCCCCCAGGTGGTAAGGGTAGGCAACAACACATATGCCACGCTGATCTTCAACATGGGGGCCCCTCAGGGGTGTGTGCTTAGTCCCCTTCTGTACTCCCTGTTCACCCACGACTGCGTGGCCAAGCACGACTCCAACACCATCATTAAGTTTGCTGACGACACAACAGTGGTAGGCCTGATCACCGACAACGATGATACAGCCTATAGGTAGGAGGTCAGAGACCTGGCAGTGTGGTGCCAGGACAACAACCTCTCCCTCAACGTGAGCAAGACAAAGGAGATGATCGTGGACTACAGGAAAAGCAGGACCAAGCACGCCCCCATTCACATCGAAGGGGCTGTAGTGGAGCGGGTTGAGAGTTTCAAGTTCCTTGGTGTCCACATCACCAACAATCTATCATGGTCCAAATACACCAAGAAAGTCGTGAAGAGGGCACGACAACGCCTTTTCCCCCTCAGGAGACTGAAAAGATTTGGCATGGGTCCCCAGATCCTCAAAAAATTATTCAGCTGCACCATCGAGAGCATCCTGACCGGTTGCATCACTGCCTACCCCCTGTATATAGCCTCATTATTGTAATTTTATTGTGTTCCTTTTTTTATTTTATTTTTTACTTTAGTTTATTTCGTAAATATTTTTTAAAACTCTGTTGTATTTTTCAAATAACTGCATTGTTGGTTGAGGGCTTGTAAGTAAGCATTTCACGGTAATGTCTACACCTGTTGTATTCGGCGTATGTGACAAATAACATGTTTTATTTTTTATTTTTAAGTCATTTAGCAGACGCTCTTATCTAGAGCGACTTACAGTTAGTGAGTGCTTCCTTTTTTTTTTTCATACTGGTCCCCCGTGGGAAACGAGCCCACAACCCTGGCGTTGCAAACGCCATGCTCTACCAACTGAGCTACATGGGACTGATTTGATTTTAAACAGAACGAAGATAAACATACCTCAATTTATCCAATAGACACTCTCGTTTACAACTGTTGCACTAATGATTATACCCTAGATCAGCTAGATGCAGGCAAGAGTGTGCAAGGCGGTATTGAATGTGTCACTGTCTGTCCATGTGTCACTGTCTGTCACTTCAAATCTTTCTCTCAACCTATGTGAATCTATGTTGTAAACTTTCATTCATAGGCTAGGTTGTAGCAACCTAATGATGGGTATAGGGAAAATTAGAGTATCATGTTGTAGCTTAAACCTATCGATGTTACATTGAACTGGGTGAATGGAATATGAATGACAGTAATCCAATATGCTGTAATAGAAATAAGGCCATGCTCATAAAAAAAAAAAATATCCTCCCTCATCTTAAATGGCACCGACCGCCACTGGTATGAATGTATCCATACCTGCAATGAAACAACTCAGGCACACACAAATTATATTTTATATACACAAACATTACACACACACAGACAAACACACACACAAACACACAAACACGAGAGCTCCAGAATGTTTAACCATCAGATTGTCCATGGCAAGATTTCTCTGGCTGATCAATGGAAGTATTGAATGCTAATCAGTCTCATTGATCACAGGCCTCTGTCTCAGTGGGGCAGCAGGCTGCAGGCCAGAGGGGTGATTGGGTTAGACTATGGATCGGCTGAAAAAGAGCACAGAGCATGAAAATAATCCATGATCGTGACATCCTTGAACGACTATGGAACAGTGCAAACAGTTCCAAACTAGAAGCTCAGAAGTCTGTGTTTAGATCTTCAGGGATTGTTGTGTTCCAGGCCAAGGGCTTCCTTGAGATGAACCGTGCAAGGTAAACACATTAATCAGCAAGGCTCCTCTGTGTGTGTGTGTGTGTGTGTGTGTGTGTGTGTGTGTGTGTGTGTGTGTGTGTGTGTGTGTGTGTGTGTGTGTGCATGCTTTATCTGGTGGTATGGAGTGCTGTTAATGAGTCCTGGTCTGTCTGTGCCAGAACAAGCAGTTAGTCATTAGGACACGGCTATAACATCATGTTCAGTACATAGCTCTATAGAAACTGTGACTGTCTACCCACCACACATATACTCCAAATCAAATCTAATTTGTTGCATACACAGATTAAAGCAGGTACAACAAAAGTATTGTGTTTCTAGCTCCAGCAGTGCAGTCAATGTCTAACAGTACAATAATAATACACAAATAATCCCAAGAAAAAATTGAAGAAAGAAGAAATGAAGAATTATCAGAACGAGCAATGTCAGAGTCCAGAATATAAATACGTGGTGTGTATAGACAGTATGGACAAAACATTAAGGACACCTCATCTTTCCATGACACAGACTGACCAGGTGAATCCAAGTGAAAGCTATGATCCCTTATTGATGTCACTTGTTAAATCCACTTCAATCAGTGTAGATGAAGGGGAGGAGACAGGTTAAAGAAGGATTTTTAAGCCATGAGACAATTGAGACATGGATTGTGTATGTGTGCCGTTCAGTGGTTGAATGGGCAAGACAAAATACTGAAGTGCCTTTGATTGGGGTATGGTAGTATGTGCCAGGTGCACCGGTTTGTGTCAAGAACTGCAACGCTGCTAGGTTTTTCATGCTCAACAGTTTCCCGTGTGTATCAAGAATGGTCCACCACCCAAAGGACATCCAGCCAACTTGACACAACTGTGGGAAGCATTGGAATCAACATGGGCCAGCATCCCTGTGGAAGGCTTTCGACACCTTTTAGAGTCCATTACCCGATGAATTGAGGCTGTTCCTAATGTTTTGTACATTCAGTGTATGTACAGTGCTATGAAAAAGTATTTACCCCCTTTCTAATTTTCTCTACTTTTGCATATTTGTGATACTGAATGTTATCAGATCTTCAACCAAAACCTAATATTAGATCAATGGAACATAAGTGAACAAATTACAGTGTTGCAGTGTTTGGTTTTCGCCAGGCATAATGGGACCCATCTCGTCCAAAAAGTTGACTCAAGTTTGCCAAAAAGCACTTGGATGATCATCAAGACTCTTGGAAGAACGTTCTATGGACAGATGATTCAAAAGTATAACTTTCTGAACCGTGACAGGTTCCAGTAATGCCTGGCGAAAACCAAACTCTGCATTCCACAGTAAGAACATCATACCAAAGGTCAAGCATGGTGGTGGTGGTGTGATGGTTTGGGGATGCTTTGCTGCCCCAGGACCTGGACGACTTGCCTTAATAGAAGGAACCATGAATTCTGCTCTGTATCAGAGAATTCTACAGGAGAATGTCAGACCATCCGTCTGTGAGCTGAAGCTGAAACGCAGCTGGGTCATGCAGCAAGACAATGATCCAAAACACACAATCAAGACTACATGAAAATTGCTAAAAAGCAACAAATTGGAAGTTTTGGAATGGCCTAGTCAAAGTCCAGACCTAATCCCAATTGAGATGTTGTGGCAGGACTTGAAATGAGCAGTTCATGCTTGAAAACCCACATGTCACTGAAGAGTGGGTCAAAATTCCTCCACAGCGACGTGAGAGACTGATCAACAACTACAGGAAGCATTTGGTTGGAGTCATTGCAGCTAAAGGTGGCACAACCAGTTATTGAGTGTAAGGGGGCAATTACTTTTTCACACAGGGGAATTGGGTGTTGCATAACTTTGTTTATGAAATAAATATGTAATTGTTGTGTTATTTGTCCACTTATGTTCCCTTTATCTAATATTAGGTTTTGGTTGAAGATCTGATAACATTCAGTATCACAAATATGCAAAAGTAGAGAAAATTAGAAAGGGGGCAAATACTTTTTCATAGCACTGTATGTCTGTGAGTAACCCAAAAGCACCCTCTCCACCATTTCATTATTTTGTGATAAAACCTTTCCCCAGAAACCCAATATTAGGAAGGTGTTCCTAATGTTTGGTATTCTCAGTGTATAAATAGGAAAAAGGTATGTATGGCAGTAGTTATATAGGATGAGCTACAGTGGGGAAAAAAAGTATTTAGTCAGCCACCAATTGTGCAAGTTCTCCCACTTAAAAAGATGAGAGAGGCCTGTAATTTTCATCATAGGTACATGTCAACTATGACAGACAAATTGAGAAAAGAAAATCCAGAAAATCACATTGTAGGATTTTTTATGAATTTATTTGCAAATGATGGTGGAAAATAAGTATTTGGTCACCTACAAACAAGCAAGATTTCTGGCTCTCACAGACCTGTAACTTCTTCTTTAAGAGGCTCCTCTGTCCTCCACTCGTTACCTGTATTAATGGCACCTGTTTGAACTTGTTATCAGTATAAAGACACCTGTCCACAACCTCAAACAGTCACACTCCAAACTCCACTATGGCCAAGACCAAAGAGCTGTCAAAGGACACCAGAAACAAAATTGTAGACCTGCACCAGGCTGGGAAGACTGAATCTGCAATAGGTAAGCAGCTTGGTTTGAAGAAATCAACTGTGGGAGCAATTATTAGGAAATGGAAGACATACAAGACCACTGATAATCTCCCTCGATCTGGGGCTCCACGCAAGATCTCACCCCGTGGGGTGAAAATGATCACAAGAACGGTGAGCAAAAATCCCAGAACCACACGGGGGGGACCTAGTGAATGACCTGCAGAGAGCTGGGACCAAAGTAACAAAGCCTACCATCAGTAACACACTACGCCGCCAGGGACTCAAATCCTGCAGTGCCAGACGTGTCCCCCTGCTTAAGCCAGTACATGTCCAGGCCCGTCTGAAGTTTTGCTTTCCTTTACACGACTGATCCGTGTAAAGGAAAGAATGAATGGGGCCATGTATCGTGAGATTTTGAGTGAAAACCTCCTTCCATCAAATCAAATCAAATGTTATTGGTCACATGCGCCGAATACAACAGGTGCAGACATTACAGTGAAATGCTTACTTACAGCCCTTAACCAACAGTGCATTTATTTTTAACAAAAAAAGTAAAAATAAAACAACAACAAAAAAAGTGTTGAGAAAAAAAGAGCAGAAGTAAAATAAAATAACAGTAGGGAGGCTATATATACAGGGGGTACCGGTGCAGAGTCAATGTGCGGGGGCACCGGCTAGTTGAGATAGTTGAAGTAATATGTACATGTGGGTAGAGTTAAAGTGACTATGCATAAATAATTAACAGAGTAGCAGCAGCGTAAAAAGGATGGGGTGGGGGGCAGTGCAAATAGTCCGGGTAGCCATGATTAGCTGTTCAGGAGTCTTATGGCTTGGGGGTAGAAGCTGTTGAGAAGTCTTTTGGACCTAGACTTGGCACTCCGGTACCGCTTGCCGTGCGGTAGCAGGGAGAACAGTCTATGACTAGGGTGGCTGGAGTCTTTGACAATTTTGAGGGCCTTCCTCTGACACCGCCTGGTATAGAGGTCCTGGATGTCAGGAAGCTTGGCCCCAGTGATGTACTGGGCCGTACACACTACCCTCTGTAGTGCCTTGCGGTCGGAGGCCAAGCAGTTGCCATACCAGGCGGTGATGCAACCAGTCAGGATGCTCTCGATGGTGCAGCTGTATAATTCTTTGAGGATCTGAGGACCCATGCCAAATCTTTTCAGTCTCCTGAGGGGGAATAGGCTTTGTCGTGCCCTCTTCACGACTGTCTTGGTGTGTTTGGACCATGATAGTTCGTTGGTGATGTGGACACCAAGGAACTTGAAGCTCTCAACCTGTTCCACTACAGCCCCGTCGATGAGAATGGGGGCGTGCTCAGTCCTCTTTTTTTTCCTGTAGTCCAAAATCATCTCCTTTGTCTTGGTCATGTTGAGGGAGAGGTTGTTGTCCTGGCACCACACGGCCAGGTCTCTGACCTCCCTCCCCTATAGGCTGTCTCATCGTTGTCGGTGATCAGGCCTACCACTGTTGTGTCGTCGGCAAACTTAATGATGGTGTTGGATTCGTGCCTGGCCATGCAGTCATGGGTGAACAGAGAGTACAGGAGGGGACTGAGCACGCACCCCTGAGGGGCCCCCGTGTTGAGGATCAGTGTGGCAGATGTGTTGTTACCTACCCTTACCACCTGGGGGCGGCCCGTCAGGAAGTCCAGGATCCAGTTGCAGAGGGAGGTGTTTAGTCCCAGGATCCTTAGCTTAGTGATGAGCTTAGAGGGCACTATGGTGTTGAATGCTGAGCTGTAGTCAATTAATAGCATTCTCACGTAGGTGTTCCTCTTGTCCAGGTTGGAAAGGGCAGTGTGGAGTGCAATAGAGATTGCATCATCTGTGGATCTGTTGGGGCGGTATGCAAATTGGAGTGGGTCTAGGGTTTCTGGGATAATGCTGTTGATGTGAGCCATGACCAGCCTTTCAAAGCACTTCATGGCTACAGACGTCAGTGCTACGGGTCGGTAGTCATTTAGGCAGGTTATCTTAAGAGTCCTTGGGCACGGGTCTATGGTGGTCTGCTTGGACTATGGTGGTCTGCTTGAAACATGTTGGTATTACAGACTCAGTCAGGGACATGTTGAAAATGTCAGTGAAGACACTTGCCAGTTGGTCAGCACATGCTCGGAGTACACGTCCTGGTAATCCGTCTGGCCCTGCGGCCTTGTGAATGTTGACCTGCTTAAAAGTCTTACTCACATCGGCTACGGAGAGCGTGATCACATAGTCATCCGGAACAGCTGGTGCTCTCATGCATGCTTCAGTGTTGCTTGCCTCGAAGCGAGCATAGAAGTGGTTTGTCGTAGGCTTGTGTCACTGGGCAGCTCGCGGCTGTGCTTCCCTTTGTAGTCTGTAATAGTTTTCAAGCCCTGCCACATCCGACGAGCGTCAGAGCCAGTGTAGTACGATTCAATCTTAGCCCTGTATTGACTCTTTGCCTGTTTGATGGTTCGTCGGAGGGCATAGAGGGATTTCTTATAAGCGTCCGGGTTAGAGTCCCGTTCCTTGAAAGCGGCAGCTCTACCCTTTAGCTCAGTGCGGATGTTTCCTGTAATCCATGGCTTCTGGTTGGGGTATGTACGTACGGTCCTGTGGGGACGACATCATCAATGCACTTATTGATGAAGCCAGTGACTGATGTGGTGTACTCCTCAATGCTGTCTGAAGAATCCCGGAACATGTTCCAGTCTGTGCTAGCAAAACAGTCCTGTAGCTTAGCATCTGCGTCATCTGACCACTTTTTTATTAACCGAGTCACTGGTGCTTCCTGCTTTAGTTTTTGCTTATAAGCAGGAATCAGGAGGATAGAGTTATGGTCAGATTTGCCAAATGGAGGGCGAGGGAGAGCTTTGTATGCGTCTCTGTGTGTGGAGTAAAGGTGGTCTAGAGTTTTTTTTCCTCTGGTTGCACATTTAACATGCTGGTAGAAATTAGGTAGAACGGATTTAAGTTTCCCTGCAAGGGCATTGAAGATGAAACGTGGCTGGGTCTTTCAGCATGACAATGATCCCAAACGCGACAGCCCCAAAACATCACTGCTCTAGAGGAGATCTGCATGGAGGAATGGGCCAAAATACCAGCAACAGTGTGTGAAAACCTTGTGAAGACTTACAGAAAACGTTTGACCTGTGTCATTGCCAACAAAGGGTATATAACAAAGTATTGAGAAACTTTTGTTATTGACCAAATACTTATTTTCCACCATAATTTGAAAATAAATTCATTAAAAATCCTACAATGTGATTTTCTGGATTTTTTTTTCTCATTTTGTCTGTCATAGTTGACGTGTACCCATGATGAAAATTACAGGCCTCTCTCATCTTTTTAAGTGGGAGAACTTGCACAATTGGTGGCTGACTAAATACTTTTTTACCCCACTGTATGTCAAAAATACACTATGTCGCAGGAGTAAAATAATCCCTGCAGCAGTAGGATTTGATAATATAAAAAAGTGATAATACGCTATCTAAATAAATGAGTTTTGATAGGATACAGCAGGCTATAGTTGTGAGTATAGGTGTGAGATCTAGTGAGAGAAAATTAACTGCAGGTTTTCAGTGAATTTATGTAAATCATGAGGCTCATTTGGATTTCCTGCACCGCATGAAAATCCTCTGTGACAATCAAATGAAGATGCTACACACGTCAAATTAAACTCTACGGTAGAAACGCATGACTTCATGTGCAGTGGGTTCTCCAAACACCAGCAAACACTTTCATAGATGGCAACAGAAACCGCAGAACAGAGACGGTAGCTATATTTCCCACCCTGTTGAGTGTCTCGGCTCAGTGTGGTCGTGCATCTGTTCATGCCTGCCTATAACAGTGTAGGCCTATGTATGGTTTTGTGAGACGGGGAAGTGAGAGGAGGGGTTGAGGAAGGGCGGAAAGGGAGTGTTACCCCATTAGCTTGTTAGTACTGTCGGTGTGGCTGTGACCACACAAACAGAGCGGTTGTGTTGCATTTACGTCAGACAGCAGCTGTGGTTCACCCCTCCCTCCCTCCCTCCCCCCTCCTTCCCTCCTCCCCTCCCTCCCCCCTTCTCCCCGCAGCACAGTGAGAGGCAGCCATGCATCAGGGCCTGGGAAAATACTCCAGGGAGCTGTGTGTGTGTGTGTGTAAGAGAGGGAGACAGAGAGAGAGAAAGAGTGAGATCAATATCTGAAAATGCTTGCATACACACACACACACACACACACACACACACACACACACACATACACACACACACACACACACACAACACACTAAAAATGTGGAAAACATAGGATGAAACAAGTAATAATCTTGAAATAGTTCTCTATCCCCATAGACTCTTAAACAAAATATCAGCTCTGGTCTTGAGAAAACATATTTTCTCCATTTGAGTTTTACAGTGTTTCAAATGAACACATTGCCATCTGAAGACTATCACTGTGTTGTATTGGGTTCGATTAGAGAAATAAGGCCTATATTTCCTTCTTAATGCAATCCTACCTCAGCCGTTAGATGTGCTTTTAAATGTTTTTGTCAGACTCAAATATATTCAATACAGTCAGAATGCTGATTGACAAATGGCTCTGTATGGCTCTAATAACCTAGATGCCAGCCAACCATTCCTAGAGGTCCACCAGACTGGCCAGCTCTGTTGAGAGGAGAGGAAGAGGAGGAAGGAGGAAGGCTGCGAGGGGTTGGGGCATGAGATCAGACCGGGGTGTAGACAAGCCAGTATCAATAAAGCGACAGGTTGCTGAAAGACCTGTTTACCCACTCTAAAGTAAACTACACACACACAACACACACATTCATAAAGCCTACATAATCCCAGTATAAGCATGCCACGACATGTGTTATAATCCCTGGTGGCATTCAGTGCCCCATGGCTCCGTGCTGAGCGAATATGACAGGTGTAAATGTTAATGTCATGTTTATGATAGGATTATGAAGGCTTGGGCCTGCATGGGTTCTAGTGAGAGTGTCGCTGTGTGTCAACAGCAGCAAACAGAAGTGTGTGTTGGGGTGTAAAAGCACTGGGCCGTGATCTTGTAAACTGTTATTTTATTGCAGCACTTTGAATATGGGACGTTTACAAGGCCAGGGGTGCGAGAGGAAAAACCAAGAGGGTTTACACAGGATAAGATGATGTCATGGGGAGAGGGGTACTCTCTCTGCCTCTCTCTCTCTCTCTGCCTCTCTCTCTCTCTCCACCTCTCTTTCCGCCTCTCTTTCCGCTTCTCTCTCTCCCTCTCTCTCTCTCCCACTCTCCCTTTCTCTCTCATTCTCTTCCTTCTCTCTCTCTACCACTCTTGCCCTCTCCCTCTCTTTCTTTCTCCCTATATCTCTCTGTCACTCGCTCTGTGGGAGAGATCTTACAGGTTATTCTATCTAGAGGATATTTTTCCTCTGCAGAAGAGATTCAATTAAAGACATAGGGAGAGAAAAGGGTTAATAAATAGTCTCTGACGTCAGTGGCAGAGCATCTGCAGTACGCAGGCAGGCATTGTGAGACAATGACAATATGACTGATTTACCCTTCTGCCAGACAATGAGTGCATGTGTGGCATTATTGGACAGTACATATAGTCAGGTCCATAATTATTGGCACCCTTGATAAAGATTGTATAAAATAAATAATACAAATACTGAGCTATGTTGTATGCTCAAAGAAATTATATAAATTATCTTTTTTTATACTTATACAATTGCTCAGAGAAAGATATTTTGTTTATTATTAAAAATTATTGGCACCCCTGTTTTCAATACTCCAGTACCTTGTGAGGAAAACGACACTGAGCCTTTTTCTCAAATGTTTTATGAAATTGCAGAACACATTGGGAGGGATCTTAGACCATTCCTCCATACAGAATATTTCCAGATCCTTGATATCCATCGTCCGCTCTTATGGACTGCCCTCTTTATTTCAAACCACAGGTTTTCAGTGGCGTTCAAGTCCGGATACTGAGATTTTGTGGTCAATTAACCATTTCTTTATGGATTTTGATTAGTGCTTGGGTTTATTGTCTTGCTGGAAGAAGGTTTTTGGCTTAAAATGTCCCCGTATTTGGTAAAGTTCATGATGCCATTAACCTTAACAAGGACTCCAGGACAAGTGGAAGCAAAATAGATCAAAGATCCACCACCAAATGTTACCATAGGTATGAGGTACTTTTTTGCATATGTTTTCTTTTTTCAATGCCAAACCCACCACTGGTGTGCGTGCCCAAAGAGCTCTATTTACATGTCATCTAACCATAGCAGGGCCTGGAGTTTGATAAACGGCATTGGCACTTGGATTGGAACCGGTGCAGACCTTCCATTAAAACTGATTACTTTTTTGGTGCTGGTCACATTCAACAGACCAATAATGGATTGTCAGTATACAGCAGGGGTGCAACTTTGGTTTTAGAAGTGGGGGGGACCTAATTATTATTATTATTATTATTTGTTTTATTATCCAGTCGGATAAACACTCCAAAAAGCCTACCCGACGCTCGGAGGCATCCGCATGGTCCTAAAGCACACTGTTGCCATCATTTTGTATCACATTCCAATTATAAAACTGGGGGGAACAAAAATGCAATTTCAGAATGTGTGTGGGGGGGAGTTGCGCCCCTGGTATACAGTTAACACAATACGCATTATGATGATATCACTCTATGTCACCTTTGACCTCCATTAGGGGAATAGACTTATTGGCCAACCAATGCATCTATCAGCCTCTGCTGTACAGGGACATCATCCATCAATAGAGACATACAGGCCTCTGATTGGATAAGCCTCCAATCAATCGTGACTGAGGTAGAGACAGCTTCGATTACTCTCTTAAAAATAAAGGTGCAAGTTGGAACCAAATAAGGTTCTTGAGAGCGATGCCATAGGGCAGGGTTCCCCAACTAGCGGCCAGCGGGCCGAATTTGGCCAGCGGCTGGTTTTATTTGGCCCCCCAAGTTTTCTGAGCAAAACAACCAAATATATATTATCATTTTTTTTGTTGACTTTTCATTGTTGGACTGTAAAAACACCAGGAAATCAGCTCTAGATTGAAAATCTGTTCCCAAATACTCCCACACATAATATAAAGACTTTATCGTATACAAATATAAGCAAGGTTTGAAAGGATTTATGTTTTAGTCAAATATTATAAGCATCTCAAGGTCCTGGAGTGTCCTAGCCAGTCTCCAGACCTGAACCCAATAGAAAATCTTTGGAGGGAGCTGAAAGTCCGTATTGCCCAGCGACAGCGCCGAAACCTGAAGGATCTGGAGAAAGTCTGTATGGAGGAGTGGGCCAAAATCCCTGCTGCAGTGTGTGCAAACCTGGTCAAGACCTACAGGAAACGTATGATCTCTGTAATTGCAAACAAAGCTTTCTGTACCAAATATTAAGTTCTGCTTTTCTGATGTATCAAATACTTATGTCATGCAATAAAATGCAAATTAATTACTTAAAAATCATACAATGTGATTTTCTGGATTTTTGTTTTAGATTCCGTCTCTCACAGTTGAAGTGTACCTATGATAAAAATTACAGACCTCTATATGCTTTGTAAGTAGGAAAACCTGCAAAATCGACAGTGTATCAAATACTTGTTCTCCCAACTGTAACAAACTATTGAGAAACTTTAGTTATTGACCAAATACTTATTTTCCACCATAATTTGCAAATAAATTCATTAAAAATCCTACAATGTGATTTTCTGGATTTTCTTTTCTCAATTTGTCTGTCATGGTTGACGTGTACCTATGATGAATATTACAGGCCTCTCTCATCTTTTTAAGTGGGAGAACTTGCACAACTGGTGGCTGACTAAATACTTTTTTTCCCCACAGAGTGGGGATATGAGACTACCTTAAACATCTAAACTTGAACAACCATTTCAGTAACGGGTGCAATAGTCCAAGTAACAGATTGTAATAGTTTAGAAAAATGTATGTTATTTGTATTTGAGTAGTATGAGAATTATACATGAATTAATCAAAATGAATAGATGCAAAAACATAGATATTCAAACAATTTTTTAAAAATAAACCTGCAATAAAGTATGCTGGGAAATGTGATAATGATGGGTCTGGTTTTGTATCAACTCTGGTTATTAACACCAACACTGGGGTTATTTTACACCACTTAGTGTTAATTCAACTCTGTACAGTGTTAATATAACTCTTGAATCAACCCTAGAAATGTTACACTGTAAAATCAACACTAGTTAACACTGGTGTGTGAAATGAAAGGGACACATCTGCAGGCTTCCATACATTTCAAGAACGTTTTAGAATTTGGAAGAACCGTAGATGCCACGTCAAGAACCCCCCACTTAACTCAAAGGTTCTTTATCGGGCAAGAGTTATCCAAGGAACCTTAAGAGCTGAGGAAGAACAATTTAAGAACCTTGATTTATTTTGTGTACAACAACGTGCACAAAGACTGCAGTCGCCAAGAACGTGTAACCTTTCAGAACCATTGTAGGCTACTGTGGTAATTGTGTAGAAGAAAGATGGCAGAGACCATCACCAAATAATATTAGTCACACGTAGATGCTCTACAGACCAAGGCCCTTCTCCCCCGATTGCTCAGTTTGGCCAGGCAGCCAGCTCTAGGAAGAGTCTTGGTGGTTCCAAACTTCTTCCATTTAAGAATGATGGAGGCCACTGAGTTCTCGGGGACATTCAATGCTGCAGAAATGTTTTGGTACCCTTCCCCAGATCTGTGCCTCGACACAATCCTGTCTCGGAACTCTACCGACAATACCGTCGACCTCATGGCTTGGTTTTTGCTCTGACATGCACTGTCAACTGTGGGACCTTATATACACAGATATGTGCCTTTCCAAATCATGACCAATCAATTGAATTTCCAACAGGTGGACATCCAATCAAGTTGTAGAAACATCTCAAGGATGATTAATGGAAACAGGATGCACCTGAGCTCAATTTAGAGTCTCATAGCAAAGGGTCTGAATATTTATGTAAATACGGTATTTCGATTTTTATTTGTCATAAATTTGCAAACATTTCTAAAAACCTGTTTTCGCTTTGTCATTATGGGGTATTGTGTGTAGATTAATGAAGATTTTGATTTATTTAATCTATTTTAAAATAAGGCTGTAACGTAACAAAATGTGGAAAAAGTAAAGGGGTCTGAATACTTTCCGAATGCACTGTATACATGCTATATACAAGGAGTACCGGTACCGAGTCAATGTACTGGGATACGAGGTAAGACCAACGCCTAAGACCAACTTCAACCCTGAGTGTGACGGATGCAGACAGCCTCATGACCTGTGATGTAACCCTAGAGAATGTGGGCCTCACTGTAGTCAATGTATCTGACTAGTCTCCTCTGTTCTCCATACACTAACACTCTCATTGGATTGGTGAAACATTACGTTACTAGGCCACATTGACATACCAGAGGGCAAAACATTTGCCAATGACCTTTCTACTTAATAAAGACGTAACTAACACATCAGTCTGAAGGGTAGTTTCTCAATACTCTATGTCTAAAATGGCTTACTGTCCTTCTCGCCTTTCCCTTTTAGATCACAGATCCATTTATGAAGAAAATGTGGGAAAGTCAGACGGGGAAAGTGCATCTCTCGGGTTAGTGTAACTAAATGAGTTCCCCTGTGCGCTAAGCATTACGTTAAATGCCTCATTGGGTTGGTGAAAACTGGATTCTACGCCAATCATAGATGATGGTCACGGCTGCAATGGACAGAGCAGGAGACGGGTCCCATAACCTTTTACGATGGGTTCAAGAGATGTGTTTTGAAATGTTTGAGTAGCTGTGTCACGAAAGCATTTTTCCTAGCTGTTTGTCATAATGGGTGAAAATGAATTGAAAATAAAAAATCAAGTACACCCTGTTAATGACATTCTCATCTCTGGACTTATATTGAACATACAATTCTTAAAGGTAGACTCAGCGAAATGACGCTGCCACGAGCAGCTCTGCAGATATTGAGATGAGCAAGATGCAAGACTTCACACAGTATCTGCACAGGTTCGCTTCACGCTGTTCACAGCATGGTAGCCAGGGCACCAAAACAGTGGAAAAGTTGAGCCTCGCGTTTCAACACTCTTAGTTGTTGTTGACCCACTATGCTGTTTACTTTCTGCATCTACACCATATCGCTGAGTCTACCTTTAAATGTGTTATAAAGGTTTTGTATAATTTCAGCCAGTAGTTTTGAAAGTAGCTCATGAGTGAAAACTGGTCCCTGAACATTGTGACCAATTGTGTACAACATCTTCCATTTCGTATGATATGTTACGAATTGCAATTCGTACAATATGTAAAGAAAATTGTAAGTGCTTAAGATCCTGTTCAATCTCTTTAATCTTTATGTCTAAACTTCTATCATATTACTTGTACCTTGGTTTTATATGGTCTCTATCAAATGCAAAGCCCTTTAAGGTTCTGTCTGTAATAAATATAATTTTTAATCTTATTTTGGGCCAAATTATGGGGCGTAGGCCTTGGCTATTTTACTATTTCCTTTGCTGTGTTGAACTTCCCTTTTAACTGGCTGCTTATCAGTCAGCAGACCTGAAGGTAATCATGTGCTTAGTGAGGGAGGGAACCAAAGATTGTATATTATATTGACAAGATAGTCGATTGACCGCTCTAACAATGGAAATACATGTCCTCAAAAATGGAAGGCAGGCGGGTGGAGGCGAGATCAGGTGGGACCATTCTAGCCAATGAGAGGGCAGAACAACAGGCCATAGAGATAGATAGAGGACTCATCTTTGTATCTGTGCTATTATAGCATCTGTGACAGCATTGTCAGCGCCATTGAGGGCATTTCCATTTTAAAGTAGCACATTTTCTTCTTCTTCATTGGCTGATTGCTCCCAACTCATGGGAATCCCCACCCAGTTGACTACTTTAAAATGGTGGAAGCCCTCAATGGCAATGTCCTTGTTTAAACAGGTTATATCCATGATGAGCCCACTATCCATCTCTATGACAACAGGCACAACTCCGATATAAAGCAGTTGTTTTCAAAGTTGTCGAAATGCCACGTGAGTCCACTTATATCAGTACATTCGATCAAATAAGCCTCACGTAGCAAATTAGCAATTACATTTTTTGTTGATCAAATTTGACACTCTCATTACAAAAACAAAATCCTCACTTCGTGGTCTTATTTTTTGTGGACAGGTTTTGGGCGGAGTAAAACCTCTTGCTTCACTTCTTCCTCTCTGAGGAGGGATGAAGGAGATGGGTGACACGGGGAAGATCTCAATTGCATACTTCTTGTGTCCTCACTCCTCTCTCGTCTCCTTCTCAAAACTGGGACATCTGACTTTCTCATCCAATGAATTTTGAGAAGAAGAGGAGAGAGGAGAGAGGACGCGAGCAGTCTGCAATTGAGATCTTCCAAGGACACAGGAGGGGTTGGGTAAGGTTAGGTCATGTGACATAGGTTTAAATGGTCAGGTGATGGTGTGGCAGGAGGGTGGTCATCACTAGTTAACACAGCCATAATTATGGCTAAACCCCACCTCTTTCTACAATTTAAGTTCTTAAAAATGTATTTCATACCTAACCTTAACCCTAACCTTAACCCTAACCTTAACCATACTGCTAATCTTTTGCATACCCTAACCTTAAATTAAGACCAAATATGTTTGTTTTCATTCATTTTTACCATATAGCCAATTTTGACTTTGTGACTGTGGAATCTAGTGGAAACCCAGGAGGGTGAGGTGAGCCCAAACACTGAAAGCAGATGACGAGTGTTTTCAAACAAAGCAATGCGTATCTTTGTTCATTTATATGTTTTAAACCCTTTATAAAAACAATCGTGCCAACAGGATGACAGAATAACGTCAGTTTAGGTAAAAGCTAAGTGGTAGACTGGAGTCCTGACCTAAAAAGGCAATGTGTGTGAAGTGTAAGCTCTCTGTCATTATTATGACTGTAAGTCGCTTTGGATAAAAGCGTCTGCTAAATGGCATATTATTATTATTATTTATTATTATTATCCCACATACTGCAGAGGGGCTTAAAGGGTAAGTTTACCTCAAATACAGAAATCTTCCCCACGAGAGTGCACGTGCACAGTTGTTATCCATCTCCGCTCTTGTGGCAGTCGGCCACATAAAATTATTGTATAAAATAATCACAATTGTTTTAGGTGGAAAAGTACACCTTTCCTAACTCAAAACCGATAGTACTTTTGACAAAAAAAAGCTAATTTGGCCTTACATTTTCAATAAAATAAAGAATTTGTCCACATTTTGCAGATTCCTGATTCACTCGTTCACTGACAACGAAGCAGAGCGAGCAGTACACAATGATATGTCACGAGTCACGTGACCTGTTTTTGTAGCTGTCGGAGATCTGCACTACAGGGAGCGAGAGGGGGACTCCACCAAACTCCCCTGAACAAAAATATAAACACAACATGTAAAGTGTTGGTTCCATGTTTCATGAGCTGAAATAAAATATCCCAGAAATGTTTCCATACGCACAAAAAGCGTATTTCTCTCAAATTTTGCGCACACATTTGTTTACATCCCTGTTAGTGAGCATTTCTCCTTTGCCAAGGTAATCCATCCACCTGACAGGTGTGGCATATCAAGAAGCTGATTAAACATCATGATCATTATACAGGTGCACCTTGTGCTGGGGACAATAAAAAGCCACTCTAAAATGTGCAGTTTTGTCACACAACGCAATGCCACAGATGTCTCAAGTTTTGAGGGAGCGTGCAAATGGCATGCTGACTGCAGGAATATCCAGCAAAGCTGTTGCCAGAGAATTGAATGTTATTTTTTTTAACCATAAGCTGCCTCCAACGTCATTTTAGAGAATTTGGCAGTACGTCCAACCGGCCTCACAACCGCAGACCACGTGTATGGCGTCGTGTGGGCGAGCGATTTGCTGATGTCAACGTTGTGAACAGAGTGCCCCATGGTGGCGGTGGGGTTATGGTATGGGCAGGGATAAGCTACAGAAAACTAACAAAATTGCATTTTATCGATGGCAATTTGAATGCACAGAGATACTGCTCTGGATCGATGTGTACAACAGCGTGTTCCAGTTCCCGCCAATATCCAGCAACTTCACACAGCTATTGAAGAGGAGTGGGACAACATTCCACAGACAACAATCAACAGCCTGATCAACTCTATGCGAAAGAGATGTGTTGCGCTGCATGAGGCAAATGGTGGTCACACCAGATACTGACTGGCTTTCTGATCAACACATCTACTTTTTATTTTTAAGGTATCTGTGACCAACAGATGCATATCTGCAAATCCGTTTTCCCAGTCATGTGAAATCCATAGATTAGGGCCTAATGAATTTATTTCAATTGACTGATTTCCTTATACGAACTGTAACTCATTTCTGAATTTCTGGATTTTAGGTCAACTTTGCTTTAAGACTTCTACTGTACTGTAAGCCTGCTGGCACATCTTCTGAGAATAACATCTGTCAGTCAGTCTGCATCTGTCTGTGTATGTGTGTGTGTGTGTGTGTGTGTATGTGTGTGTATATGTGTGTGTGTGTATATGTGTGTGTGTGTGTGTGTGTGTGTGTGTGTGTATACACTACCGTTCAAAAGTTTGAGGTCACTTAGAAATGTCCTTGTTTTTGAAAGAAAAGCAATTTTTTTGTCCATTAAAATAACATCAAATTGATCAGAAATACAGTGTAGACATTGTTAATGTTGTAAATGGCTATTGTAGCTGGAAACGGCTGATCTTTTATGGAATATCTACATAGGGGTACAGAGGCCCATTATCAGCAACCATCAGTCCTGTGTTCCAATGGCACGTTGTGTTTGCTAATCTAAGTTGATCATTTTAAAAGGATAATTGATCATTCGAAAACCCTTTTGCAATTATGTTAGCACAGCTGAAAACTGTTGTGCTGATTAAAGAAGCAATAAAACGGGCCTTCTTGAGACTAGTTGAGTATCTGGAGCATCAGCAATTGTGGCTTCGATTACAGGCTCAAAATGGCCAGAAACAAATAACTTTCTTCTGAAATTCGTCAGTCTATTCTTGTTCTGAGAAATTAAGGCTATTCCATGCGAGAAATTGCCAAGAAACTGAAGATTTCGTACAACGCTGTGTAATACTCCCTTCACAGAACAGCGCAAACTGTCTCCAACCAGAATAGAAAGAGGAGTGGGAGGCTCCGGTGCACAACTGAGCAAGAGGAGGTAGTGTATGTGTGTGTATGTGTGTGTGTATATGTGTGTGTGTGTATATATGTGTGTGTGTGTGTATGTGTATATGTGTGTGTGTGTATTTGTGTGTGTGTACGTGTGTGTGTGTGTGTATGTGTGTGTATGTGTGTGTGTGTGTGTGTATGTGTGTGTGTATATATACAGTGGGGAAAAAAAGTATTTAGTCAGCCACCAATTGTGCAAGTTCTCCCACTTAAAAAGATGAGAGGCCTGTAATTTTCATCATAGGTACACGTCAACTATGACAGACAAAAAGAGAAAAAAAAATCCAGAAAATCACATTGTAGGATTTTTAATGAATTTATTTGCAAATTATGGTGGAAAATAAGTATTTGGTCAATAACAAAAGTTTCTCAATACTTTGTTATATACCCTTTGTTGGCAATGACACAGGTCAAATGTTTTCTGTAAGTCTTCACAAGGTTTTCACACACTGTTGCTGGTATTTTGGCCCATTCCTCCATGCAGATCTCCTCTAGAGCAGTGATGTTTTGGGGCTGTCGCTGGGCAACACAGACTTTCAACTCCCTCCAAAGATTTTCTATGGGGTTGAGATCTGGAGACTGGCTAGGCCACTCCAGGACCTTGAAATGCTTCTTACGAAGCCACTCCTTCGTTGCCCGGGCGGTGTGTTTGGGATCATTGTCATGCTGAAAGACCCAGCCACGTTTCATCTTCAATGCCCTTGCTGATGGAAGGAGGTTTTCACTCAAAATCTCACGATACATGGCCCCATTCATTCTTTCCTTTACACGGATCAGTCGTCCTGGTCCCTTTGCAGAAAAACAGCCCCAAAGCATGATGTTTCCACCCCCATGCTTCACAGTAGGTATGGTGTTCTTTGGATGCAACTCAGCATTATTTGTCCGAGTTGAGTTTTTACCAAAAAGTTATATTTTGGTTTCATCTGACCATATGACATTCTCCCAATCCTCTTCTGGATCATCCAAATGCACTCTAGCAAACTTCAGACGGGCCTGGACATGTACTGGCTTAAGCAGGGGGACACGTCTGGCACTGCAGGATTTGAGTCCCTGGCGGCGTAGTGTGTTACTGATGGTAGGCTTTGTTACTTTGGTCCCAGCTCTCTGCAGGTCATTCACTAGGTCCCCCCGTGTGGTTCTGGGATTTTTTGCTCACCGTTCTTGTGATCATTTTCACCCCACGGGGTGAGATCTTGCGTGGAGCCCCAGATCGAGGGAGATTATCAGTGGTCTTGTATGTCTTCCATTTCCTAATAATTGCTCCCACAGTTGATTTCTTCAAACCAAGCTGCTTACCTATTGCAGATTCAGTCTTCCCAGCCTGGTGCAGGTCTACAATTTTGTTTCTGATGTCCTTTGACAGCTCTTTGGTCTTGGCCATAGTGGAGTTTGGAGTGTGACTGTTTGAGGTTGTGGACAGGTGTCTTTTATACTGATAACAAGTTCAAACAGGTGCCACTAATACAGGTAACGAGTGGAGGACAGAGGAGCCTCTTAAAGAAGAAGTTACAGGTCTGTGAGAGCCAGAAATCGTGCTTGTTTGTAGGTGACCAAATACTTATTTTCCACCATAATTTGCAAATAAATTCATTAAAAATCCTACAATGTGATTTTCTGGATTTTCTTTTCTCAATTTGTCTGTCATAGTTGACGTGTACCTATGATGAAAATTACAGGCCTCTCTCATCTTTTTAAGTGGGAGAACTTGCACAATTGGTGGCTGACTAAATACTTTTTTTCCCCATTGTATGTGTGTGTGTGTGTGTATATGTGTGTCTGTGTGTGTGTGTGTGTATGTGTGTGAGTGAGAGAGAGAGAAGAGAGAGAGAGAGAGAGAGAGGGGGGGGAGAGAAAGAGAGAGAGTGGGGGAGAGAAAGAGAGAGAGTGGGGGAGAGAAAGAGAGAGAGTGGGGGAGAGAAAGGGAGATAGTGGGGGAGAGAAAGTGAGAGAGTGGGGGAGAGAAAGGGAGAGAGTGGGGGATAGAGTGCGGGAGAGTGGGGGAGAGAAAGGGAGAGAGTGGGGGAGAGAAAGGGAGAGAGTGGGGGAGAGAAAGGGAGAGAGTGGGGGAGAGAAAGGGAGATAGTGGGGGAGAGAAAGGGAAAGAGTGGGGGAGAGAAAGAGAGAGAGTGGGGGAGAGAACGGGAGAGAGTGGGGGAGAGAGTGGGGGAGAGAAAGGGAGAGAGTGGGGGAGAGAAAGGGAGAGAGTGGGGGCGAGAGCGAAAGATCCACGAGTGCTGCTGCTGGTGTTGTTTACGTCAGAGCTAACTGACTCACCTCCAGAGCTCCAGCGCTGCAACCGGCTCCTTGTGCCTCACAGCACAGTATTGCTAAATACTGCCCGCACAGCACAGTATTGCTAAATACTGCCCGCACAGCACAGTATTGCTAAATACTGCCCGCACAGCACAGTATTGCTAAATACTGCCCGCACAGCACAGTATTGCTAAATAATGCACAATTTAAACACTTTCCCCCCAATGTCCCCTACCTCTTATACTTATTCTAAAATGTTTATTCGATTCTACTGAGCCATTTACTTAATGTTCATATTATTGTATTATTTGTTATTGTATTTGCATTGTCGAGAAGGAACCTGCAAGTAAGCATTTCGTTGGATGGTGTATACCATATGTATCCTGTACATACTAATAAAACTTGAAACTCATGGCTGGGCATGCTGGTCCCTGTACCCTGCTGTCCCTCCACCCAGCACCATCGACCATGTGGCTTCTGTCTGCTGACAGTCACACAGTTGTGTCTTCCTCCTGGAAAGGTAAATCTCATTCTGTTTTCTACAGCTACTAGAAAGGCTGTGACACCCATGTGAGACACAGCCTTGACCTATTCAAATGTGATTAGCAGTCCAGCTTTACACACCTTTAGTTGACATTGTTGTCAATTAGCATAAACTTCTGTAGAGAAATGCATGCATTCATGTAAGGAGGCTAAAACAATGAGAATTGTGTTATCAATCACAGAACTAGCATGCAAGAGTAAATTTAAGTGTAGCCTATAGAGTAACGTTTAAAAGAAATGGAAGTACAAAATACAACACGACCATGCACGCACGCACATCCACGCACTGGATTCCCCTTGAGCACAGGGCTAATTTACTAAGCCTCTGCAGTGGGCTAAATTAGGGTCTTAAACAAATCTACTTTGAAACAAAAGTATACACCTCACACACATGGTTATAGGCTTACATGTTGACATTTATTCCATTTTGAGTTTGCATCCCAATATTACACTTTATATACATGACAGAAGACTGAAATACAACAAAACTGCTTGACATAGAAACACCAGACTTTTGTTGTTAATTTTTAATTGTATTTAATTAATTATGTAAGTATTTATAATATACAATATTAATAACATTCCACCCATTAGGCCAAAGAGGGCGCTTTTGGTGATTGACTGCAGGAAAGGGCTACCCACAGTCATGTTGCAGAGTAGCTGCAACTGTACATTGCCGCACATATGTCAAGACAGCTCGTGGTGGACACACACAGCACACACACACTTCCTCTTTCTCTGTGATGATGGAGAAGCAGAAACACACAGGACCCAACAGTCTGACAGAGAATGGAAATGGCTTCAGTACTCAACACAGTGAACACACATACACTAAAGACAATAACATGTACAGTACACGTCACCAACCAACAGCTGTCTATCTACCCCACTGGGACAGACGTGCTGCATGTTATCATAAACATCAGATACTGTTCATCTTCATCTCTTCACTTCTTTCCCTTCCATCACTCTTTTATCCCTCTGTATTAATTAACTCCCTTCCCCCTAAGCTTAGCTTTTGTTAACCATGAACGATGCTGACGTATTTTTGCCCCCTCCCCTCAGGATTAGGGATGTGCGTACGTGAGTGTGTGTGTCTCTCGCTCTCTCTCTCTTTCTCTCACTGTGTTTGTCAGTTTATATTCTAAGCAGCAGGAAGATTGGGTGTTTGTGCTTGCACGGGAGAGAGAGAGAGAGAGAGAGAGAGAGAGAGAGAGAGAGAGAGAGAGAGAGAGAGAGAGAGAGAGAGAGAGAGAGAGAGAGAGAGAGAGAGAGAGAGAGAGAGAGAGAGAGAGAGAGAGAGAGAGAGAGAGAGAGAGGAAAAATAATTCTCATGCACCAGTGAAGTGAGACAATTCTGGCTCTCGCATGTGCAGTGCTGCGATAAGCATATCAAACAGAGGGATGAAACGCAGTAAACACAAATACAGACAGAATGATATCCTCCTCACCTACTTACGCATGAGAGGAAATAACTTCACACCGCAGAGACACAGGGCTGTGGAAAGAGCTGAGCCTCAGGGTTATTGCGTACTTCTCACTTCGCTCTACAGAGTATTAATAGGCTGTATGATCTACGATTAGTGCTGGGAGTTTTTCCTTAAAACTTGACCTGACCAGGAACAACTCTGGGCCCTTCTACCGGGAAAAACATGACTTTTTTTGAGTATTTACTGCATGTTCATGTCATTAAAGCAGAGAACATGATCCAGCCCGTCAGTGTGGTGTACCTACTCTTTGTGTACAGCTCTTTGACACAGATAAACAACAACAGGAAGTGACTGAGGTCATCTGATAGCGTAGCAGTATGTTCTCGAGGCGTGTGTGTGTGTGCGTGTGTGTGTGTGTATACACACTCGAGGCATGGGGCCGCTGTAGCATGTGTTTCACATATGGGGTCTCCAGACTGTTCTGTGTACGTATAGTGTATTTATCTCGTGCTAAGAGACGGTACTTTGTTAATAAACACACACACTAATGTCAGATTCTTTGACAATGTTGTCACATTGACATCACGTAACACATTGAACAATGTGTTACGTGACACCAAACCCTCCATCTACACTCTTAGAAATAAGGGTACAGTATTGTTACCAGGGGAACAAAAATATAAAAATACACAGAATTATGTCACATGGTACAGTTTGGTACCTTTTAGGGTACATGTGCAGATAAAGAGTATAAGGGTACATTTCTGTACCCCATATATTGAATATAAAAGGTACAATCATCATACTCTCTCTCAAAAAAGGGGTACAATGTGAAGGTACAGTTCTGTTTCCCAGGGTACAAACATATTTTGTGTACCCTCAATACCCTAAATTCCCACCATAAGGTACTCCCTTTGAAGAGGGAGATGACCGCGGCAGCTTTCCAATCTCTGGGGATCTCAGATTATACGAAAGAGAGGTTGAACAGGCTAGTAACAGGGGTTGCTACAATTTCGGCGGCTAATTTTAGAAAGAAAGGGTCCAGATTGTCAAGCCCAGCTGATTTGTAGGGGTCCAGATTTTGTAGCTCTTTCAGAACATCAGCTATCTGAATTTGGGTGAAGGAGAAGCGGGGGGTGCAAAGCTGGTGGCCGGGGTAGAGGGTAGCCAGGTGGAAAGCATGGCCAGCCGTAGCAAAATGCTTATTGAAATTCTCAATTATTGTACATTTATCGGTGGTGGCAGTGTTTCCTAGCCTCAGTGCAGTGGACAGCTGGGAGGAAGTGCTCTTATTCTCCATGGACTTTACAGTGTCCCAAAACTTTTTGGAGTTAGTGCTACAGGATTAACATTTCTGTTTGAAAAAGCTAGCCTTTGCTTTCCTAACTGATTGTGTATATTTGTTCCTGACTTCCCTGAAAAGTTGCATAACGCGGGGGCTGTTCGATGCTAATGCAGTACGCCACAGGATGTTTTTGTGCTGGTCAAGGGCAGTCAAGTCTGGGGTGAACCAGGGGCTATATCTGTTCTTAGTTCTGAATTTTCTGAATGGGGCATGCTTATTTAAGATGGAGAGAAAAGCACTTTTAAAGAACAACCAGGCATCCTCTACTGATGGAATGAGGTCAATATCCATCCAGGATACCCGGGCCAGGTCAATTAGAAAGGCCTGCTCACTTAAGTGTTTTAGGGAGCGTTTGACAGTGATAAGGGGTGGTCGTTTGACCGCGGAACCAATACGGACAAAGGCAATGAGGCAGTGATCACTGAGATCCTGGTTGAAGACAGCGGAGGTGTATTTAGAGGGTAAATTATTCAGGATGATATCTATGAGGGTGCCCATGTTTACAGATTTAGGGTTGTACCTGGTAGGTTCCTTGATAATTTGTGTGAGATTGAGGGCATCTAGTTTAGATTGTAGGACGGCCGGGGTGTTAAGCATATCCCAGTTTAGGTCACCAAGCAGTATGAACTCTGAGGATAGATGGGGGGCAATCAATTCACATATGGTGTCCAGGGCACAGCTGGGGGCTGAGGGGGGTCTGTAGCTAGCGGCAACAGTGAGAGACTTATTTCTGGAAATGTGGATTTTTAGAAGTAGAAGCTCAAACTGTTTGGGCACAGACCTGGATAGTATGATAGAGCTCTGCAGGCTATCTCTACAGTAGATTGCAACTCTGCCCCCTTTGGCATTTCTATCTAGACTGAAAATGTTGTAGTTGGGGATGGAAATGTCAGAGTTTTTGGTGGCATTCCTAAGCCAGGATTCAGACACTGCTAGAACATCAGGGTTGGTGGAGTGTGCTAACGCAGTGAATAACTCAAACTTAGGGAGGAGGCTTCAGATGTTAACATGCAAGAAACCAAGGCTTTTACGGTTACAGAAATCAACAAATGATAGCGCCTGGGGAGTAGGAGTGATACTGGGGGCTACAGGGCCTGGGTTAACCTCTACATCACCAGAGGAACAGAGGAGGAGTAGAATAAGGATACAGCTAAAGGCTTTAAGAACTGGTCTTCTAGTGTGTTGGGTACAGAGAATAAAAGGGGCAGATTTCCGGGCGTTGTAGAATACATTCAGGGCAATATGTACAGACAAGGATATGGAAGGATATGAGTACAGTGGAGGTAAACCTAAGCATTGGGTAACGATGCAAGAGATAGCATCACTGGAGGCACCGATTGAGCCGGTCTCCACGTGTGTGGGGGGTGGAACAAAGGAGCTATCTGAGGACTCTGTCACTAACAAATACAGTCATGGGTGGTAACTCTAAAATTCACTCAAAAAGGCAAGGCACACAATTACGCACCTATAACTAAAAGTACAAAGGAGGACCTTACAGGGTACCACCCAATTTTTTCTTCAACGAGTCGGACGCGAAGGATATCCTACAGACACCCGACAAGGCCCAAATCCCCGTCATTCGCATGAGAAAAAGACAGATATCGTGGACGTAGGTCGGGGTGCCTTGTAAGGATCTGACGGCGAGCGAGTAAACCGCCTCTTCCATCAAACCTATTAGCCAATGTTCAATCATTTGAAAATAAATTAGACGACCTAAGATTACGGTTATCCTACCAACGGGACATTAAAAACTGTAATACCTGTTTCACAGAGTCGTGGCTGAACGACGACATGGACAACATACAGCTGCGGGATATACGTTAAATCGGCAGGATAGAATGGCTGACTCCGGTAAGACAAGGGGTGGTGGTCTGTGTATATTTGTAAACAACAGTTGGTGCATAAACTCTAATACAAAGGAAGTCTCGAGGTTTTGCTCGCCTGAGGTAGAGTATCTCATGATAAGCTGTAGACCACACTATTTACCAAGAGAGGTTTCATCAATATTTTTCATAGCTGTCTATTTACCACCACAAACCGATGCAGGCACTAAGATTGCACTCAATGAGCTGTATAAGGCCATAAGTAAACAGGAAAACGCTCACCCAGAGGCAGCGCTCCTAGTGGCCGGGGACTTTAATGCAGGGAAACTTAAATCAGTTCTACCTAATTTCTACCAGCATGTTAAATGTGCAACCAGAGGGAAAAAAACTCTAGACCACCTTCACTACACACACAGAGACGCGTACAAAGCTCTCCCTCGCCCTCCATTTGGCAAATCTGACCATAACTCTATCCTCCTGATTCCTGCTTATAAGCAAAAACTAAAGCAGGAAGCACCAATGACTCGGTTAATAAGGAAGTGGTCAGATGAAGCAGATGCTAAGCTACAGGACTGTTTTGCTAGCACAGACTGGAATATGTTCCGGGATTCTTCCGATTGCATTGAGGAGTACACCACATCAGTCACTGGCTTCATCAATAAGTGCATCAATGATGTCGTCCCCACAGTGACCGTACGTACATACCCCAACCAGAAGCCATGGATTACTGGCAACATCCGCACTAAGCTAAAGGGTAGAGCTGCCGCCTTCAGGGAGCAGGACTCTAACCCGGACGCTTATAAGAAATCCCGCTATGCCCTCCGACGAACCATCAAACAGGCAAAGAGTCAATACAGGACTAAGATTGAATCGTACTACACCAGCTCTGACGCTCATCGGATGTGGCAGGGCGTGCAAACTATTACAGACTACAAAGGGAAGCACAGCCGCGAGCTGCCCAGTGACAAAAGCCTACCAGACGAGCTAAATCACATATATGTTCACTTCGAGGCAAGCAACACTGAAGCATGCATGAGAGCATCAGCTGTTCCAGATGACTATGTGATCAAGCTCTCTGTAGTCAATGTGAGTAAGACTTTTAAGCAGGTCAACATTCACAAGGATGCAGGGCCAGACGGATTACCAGGACGTGTACTCCGAGCATGCGCTGACCAACTGGCAAGTGTCTTCACTGACATTTTCAACATGTCCCTCACTGAGTCTGTAATACCAACATGTTTCAAGCAGACCACCATTGTCCCTGTGCCCAAGAACACTAAGGTAACCTGCCTAAATGACTACTGACCCGTAGCACTCATGTCTGTAGCCATGAAGTGCTTTGAAAGGCTGGTCATGGCTCACATCAACACCATTATCCCAGAAACCCTAGACCCACTCCAATTTGCATACCACCCCAATAGATCGACAGATGATGCAATCTCTATTGCACGCCACACTGCCCTTTCCCACCTGGACAAGAGGAACACCTACGTGAGAATGCTATTCATTGACTACAGCTCAGCGTTCAACACCATAGTGCCCTCAAAGCTCATCACTAAGCTAAGCTCCCTCTGCAACTGGATCCTGGACTTCCTGACGGGCCGCCCCCAGGTGGTAAAGGTAGGTAACAACACATTTACCACGCTGATCCTCACCACAGGGGCCCCTCAGGGGTGCGTGCTCAGTCCCCTCCTGTATTCCCTGTTCACCCATGACTGCATGGCCAGGCACAACTCCAACACCATCATTAAGTTTTCCGACGACACAACAGTGGTAGGCCTGATCACCGACAATGATGAGACAGCCTATAGGGAGGAGGTCAGAGACCTGGCCGTGTGGTGCCAGGATAACAACCTCTCCCTCAACGTGCTCAAGACAAAGGAGATGATCGTGGACTACAGGAAAAGGAGGGCCAAACATGCTCCCATTCACATCGAAGGGGCTGTAGCGGAACAGGTTGAGAGCTTCAAGTTCCTTGGTGTCCACATCACCAACAAACTATCATGGTCCAAACACACCAAGACAGTCATGAAGAGGGCACGACAAAGCCTATTCCCCCTCAGGAGACTGAAAAGATTTGGCATGGGTCCTCAGATCCTCAAAACGTTCAGCTGCACCATCGAGAGCATCCTGACTTCTTGCATCACCGCCTGGTATGGCAACTGCTCGGCCTCCGACCGCAAGGCACTACAGAGGGTACATCACTGGGGCCAAGCTTCCTGCCATCCAGGACCTCTATACCAGGCGGTGTCAGAGGAAGGCCCTACAAATGATCAAAGACTCCAGCCACCCTAGTCATAGACTGTTCTCTCTGCTACCGCACGGCAAGCGGTACCGGAGCGCCAAGTCTAGGTCCAAAAGGCTTCTTAACAGCTTCTACCCCCAAGCCATAAGACTCCTGAACAGCTAACCATGGCTACCCGGACTATTTGCATTGCCCCCCCCACCCCCCACCCCACCCCAACCCCCTCTTTTACGCTGCTGCTACTCTGTTTATTATTTATGTATAGTCACTTTAACTCTACCCACATGTACATATTACCTCAATTACCTCGACTAACCGGTGCCCCCGCACATTGACTCTGTACCGGTGCCCCCGCACATTGACTATAACCTTCCTACTGTTATTTTATTTTAATGCTGCTCTTTAATAATTTGCTTTTTTTTCTTAAACTGCATTGTTGGTTATGGGCTTGTAATTAAGCATTTCACTGTAATGTCTACACCTTTTGTATTCGGCACATGTGGCAAATTAAATTGGATTTGATTTGATTTGAAATGTTTATGCCCCATAAGAATGTATCACCCCTGTTCTCAGCATCGCTCCATGAAGGGCGACAACACTTCAGACTTTACTATCAGCTCTAATAATAACTGCATGACCACGTCTGTACCTACTGCACCCCACTGAATGGAATATCAATGTGAGATTTTGAGAAACACACATGCACGCTCTCTCTGTCACACACGAACGCATGCATGCTTGCACACACACACACAGCAGTCTTATATCAAGCCTGCATGCCCCTATAAGTCTGTTCCCTATGGAGCCCCAGTGAGTCTGACTGTACCAGTAAGCCTGGTATAAATATTTAAACCCTCCGCCCACTCCCTCCACTCATAATCTCTGAGTTATGCTGCCATGGGCATTTAAACACTAAACACCCCCTATGGGTACTCATATCTGCTAGACTGAACACACACACACACTGCACACCACACACACATACTGTCTTTACACCACAAACAAATGCATATGCACACAGACACACACAAACATGCAGTTCTGTACACACACAGTGATGAGCCTACAAGCAGGTGACGATAGGGAAGATCTCCCTCTCAGAGGCAGTAGGGGGGCTTTCATCTGATTCAAACCTCACTCATAATCCACCCCACAACAACACACACACACACACACACACACACCTCCCCTCCACCTCTCTCTCCCCCGGTCATTTGCGTAAGTACTGGACAGCTCTGCGTCATCCGGCTTTCGCCAGCGGTGGGTTGACTCAGAGAAAAGAGGAGAGGTGTGTTTGCAGATGGTGGCAGGCATTTCTTTGTCCTCCTGATCACTGAGTGTCACATTAATAGGGAAAAAAGTGACTGGTGCTAAGCTGGGCCATGAATACACACCCGCAGACAGACAGACTTCCATGCAAACACACACACACACATTGAGAGACACTCAGAGAGACACGATAACAAAAGACACTCGTATGCACGAATACATTCATTTCTAAACACACACTGACACACGTACAGTACAAACAGCCCCACAAGCATCCATACTACAGTGATGACGCACAACACAAACGTATAGGCTACATCCAACAATACAGACAGCACAAAGACAGGTGCCATTAATGGTTCACAGGGTGGCTCTTTAAAAATGGGCCAGTGCTTTTCTTTGAACTGCTCAACGATCGATTGTGGTCCATATGAGGTTGGACTGGCTGACGTAAGCCTGATGAATCACCCTCCCTCTCTTTCAGCCTCATACCTTTATTCTCTCATTGTCTTGTTATGTTTTTCTCTCATCTTTCAAACTCTATTTACTCTTGTTTTACTCTCAGTCTCACCTCATTTCTCTCCTCATTTCTTTCTCTCTCTCTCTCTACCCCCCCCCTCCCCCTTTCTTATAGGGCCTAAAATAGCCCCCTGTAGCTCAGTTGGTAGAGCATGGAGCTTGTAACGCCAGGATTGTGGGTTCGTTTCCCACGGGGGGCCAGTATGAACATTTATGCACTCACTAATTGTAAGTCGCTCTGGATAAGAGCGTCTGCTAAATGACTAAAATGTAAAATGTAAAAAATACAATACACACACATACATTACTATCAAAGGGTTTTTCCAGCATTATAAATAAATGTACTCTACTGTCTGACGCTGCAAGCAATATAAAATATTGTCACAACTTAATTGAGTTAAGGCAAGAAATGTAATCATGTACAAGTGAACCATGTTTGCACAGTTACAGCATATCCAATGTCATGAGTGTGTTCCCAAGTGTGTTTACATATCTTGCGTTACCCATCTCATATGTACAGTGGGGAAAAAAAGTATTTAGTCAGCCACCAATTGTGCAAGTTCTCCCACTTAAAAATATGAGAGAGGCCTGTAATTTTCATCATAGGTACACGTCAACTATGACAGACAAAATGAGAAAAAAAATCCAGAAAATCACATTGTAGGATTTTTTAATGAATTTATTGGCATATTATGGTGGAAAATAAGTATTTGGTCAATAACAAAAGTTTCTCAATACTTTGTTATATACCCTTTGTTGGCAATGGCACAGGTCAAACGTTTTCTGTAAGTCTTCACAAGGTTTTCACACACCGTTGCTGGTATTTTGGCCCATTCCTCCATGCAGATCTCCTCTAGAGCAGTGATGTTTTGGGGCTGTCGCTGGGCAACACAGACTTTCAACTCCCGCCAAAGATTTTCTATGGGGTTGAGATCTGGAGACTGGCTAGGCCACTCCAGGACCTTGAAATGCTTCTTACGAAGCCACTCCTTCGTTGCCCAGGGCGGTGTGTTTGGGATCATTGTCATGCTGAAAGACCCAGCCACGTTTCATCTTCAATGCCCTTGCTGATGGAAGGAGGGTTTTCACTCAAAATCTCATGATACATGGCCCCATTCATTCTTTCCTTTACACGGATCAGTCGTCCTGGTCCCTTTGCAGAAAAACAGCCCCAAAGCATGATGTTTCCAACCCCATGCTTCACAGTAGGTATGGTGTTCTTTGGATGCAACTCAGCATTCTTTGTCCTCCAAACACGACGAGTTGAGTTTTTACCAAAAAGTTATATTTTGGTTTCATCTGACACATTCTCCCAATCCTCTTCTGGATCATCCAAATGCACTCTTCAGACGGGCCTGGACATGTACTGGCTTAAGCAGGGGGACACGTCTGTACTGCAGGATTTGAGTCCCTGGCGGCGTAGTGTGTTACTGATGGTAGGCTTTGTTACTTTGGTCCCAGCTCTCTGCAGGTCATTCACTAGGTCCCCCCGTGTGGTTCTGGGATTTTTGCTCACCGTTCTTGTGATCATTTTGACCCCACGGGGTGAGATCTTGCGTGGAGCCCCAGATCGAGGGAGATTATCAGTGGTCTTGTATGTCTTCCATTTCCTAATAATTGCTCCCACAGTTGATTTCTTCAAACCAAGCTGCTTACCTATTGCAGATTCAGTCTTCCCAGCCTGGTGCAGGTCTACAATTTAGTTTCTGGTGTCCTTTGACAGCTCTTTGGTCTTGGCCATTGTGGAGTTTGGAGTGTGACTGTTTGACGTTGTGGACAGGTGTCTTTTATACTGATAACAAGTTCAAACAGGTGCCATTAATACAGGTAACGAGTGGAGGACAGAGGAGCCTCTTAAAGAAGAAGTTACAGGTCTGTGAGAGCCAGAAATCTTGCTTGTTTGTAGGTGACCAAATACTTATTTTCCACCATAATTTGCAAATAAATTCATTAAAAATCCTACAATGGGATTTTCTGGATTTTTTTTCCTCAATTTGTCTGTCATAGTTGACGTGTACCTATGATGAAAATTACAGGCCTCTCTCATCTTTTTAAGTGGGAGAACTTGCACAATTGGTGGCTGACTAAATATTTTTTTTCCCCACTGTATTCTTATTCCATTCCTTTACTTAGATTTATGTGTATTAGGTATTGTTGTGGAATTGTTCAATATTACTTGCTAGATATTGCTGCACTATCGGAACTAGAAGCACAAGCATTTCGCTACACTCGCAATATCATCTGCTAACAATGTGTATGTGACCAATACATTTGATTTGATTTGATTTGAAGGTGTGTGTGAGTGTGGCAGACAGAGGGATTCCCTCTCCTCAGAAGGCTTTACTTAGACACTAACTCCTCATTTAAGTAGTAACTCATTTAGAAGCTAACTCCTCAGTTCGATACTAAGTTACTACTTATTTAGATACTAAGTCCTTGTTGTTCAGAGTTTTATTTCAGAGTTCAAGCAGGAGTTTCCAAAGAGATTACTGTTCTGGGTACATACAGTGAGGTCCAAAAGAATTTGGACAGTGACCATTTTATTTTGTTATTTTGGGCTCTGTACTCCAGCACTTTGGATTTGAAATGATACAATGACTATGAGGTTAAAGTTTAATTTGAGGGTATTTTCATCCATATCGAGTAAACCGTTTGTAAATAACAGCACTTTTTGTACATAGTCCCCCATTTTAGGGAAACAAAAGTATTTGGACAAATTCACGTATCCCATATTACTAGCACGCAATGACTACATCAAGCTTGTGACTCTACAAACTTGTTAGATGCATTTGCAGTTTGTTAAGGTTGTGTTTGAAATTAGTTTGTGCCCAATAGAAATGAATGATAAATAATGTAGTGTCACTTTGGAGTCACCTTTACTGTAAATAAGAATTTAATATGTTTCTGAACACTCTTACATGAATGTGGATGCTACCATGATTACGGATAATCCTGAATGAATATTTACAAAAGAAGTGACTTCAAAATGACACAATACATTATTTACCATTCACTTCTATTGGGCACAAAATAATCTGAAACACAACCAAAACAAACTGCAAATGCATCCAACAAGTTTGTAGAGTCACAAGGAATATGGGACCAAATACTAAACTTTTGACTTTAATACATATAAGTAATTTGTCCAAATACTTTTGGTTCCCTAAAATGGGGGGACTATGTACAGTTCACCCGATATGGATGAAAATATCCTCAAATTAAAGCTGACAGTCTGTAATTTAACCTCATAGTCATTCTACAATTTAAAAAGTGCTGGAGTACAGAGCCAAAACAAAAAAACATTTGTCACTGTCCAAATACATTTGGACCTCACTGTAGGTCACATGCACACGCACGCACACAAACACACACACACACACACACACACAAAAGCTTCTTATGGGAGATAGTCCATAGCTTTTGGTTGGAAGAACATTGCTTCTCCAAGGTAAGACCAATCGCATCGGACAAGAGAGAGATTGGAGAGAGGGAGTCGGAAAGCGTGAGACAGGGAGATAAGGTCTGATCAACTTTAAGAGCATTAAATCTCCTGCTGCCGACCATCATGTTTGGGAGATTACTATAGATTATAGAGGCAATGTGACCCTGGACACACACACACACACACACACAAACACACACACCTTGATCAATGATAATTCCGTAGAGTTTGTGTCTCTGTCATCTTCCGGCTTTTGTCTGTCAGGGATGGTTGTAGAGGAATAGAGCCAGAGATGACAGACAAGTCACAGATATGACATCACTCAGAAAAGAAGAGAGCGAGAGAGAGAGAGAGAGAGAGAGAGAGAGAGAGAGAGAGAGAGAGAGAGAGAGGGAGTGGGAGAGAGAGAGCGAGAGAGAGAGGGAGAGAGAGAGAGAGCGAGAGAGAGCGCGAGAGAGAGAGAGAGAGAGAGAGAGAGAGAGAGAGAAGGAGGATACAATTAAAGAGAGAACGACAAGAAGCAACATGGAGGGAAGAAAGGACACTGTCATAAAAAGAGGAGAGAAAAAGGGGGGAAAACAGTTGATAGATGGGTTCGCTGACAACATCATGAAATTGATGCGCATGCTTCAATGGGGTCAGAAGTCTGTGTGTAGTGATTCTGGATGGCCAGATAGCTAGCAACAAATGACAAATAGCTGCCATGTGGGGAATCGTAGGTGGCTCATCTTGTTCTTAATACCATGTCTTGTTTTGAAGTCTCTTGACTGATGTCATGTCTATGCTAATATGGCTAAAATCAACAACTGTAATGATGTAATTAAGAGACAACAAGTGCTCATTGTGCAAATGTATTTTTGTTTTCAATAAACATTGGAGATTAAATATAGTTTACATGTTGTCAACAATCTAAGCCAACCCTGTCTGTTTTGCCTAATTTTTGCGGAAGTGTTGGTTTTGTTGTTAAACAACCAACCCGTCTATAAGGGCAGTGAGGTGTCAGATGAGAGATATTAGTCTTTCAGGTGAGTCAGTCTGGACAGGAGCTCTCATTGATATGATTTAGAGAAGTGATTAGACGTGTCAGGGGGAGAGAGGAGGCTCATTACTCTACATGAGAGGATGGAGAGAACCGGGATACAGCATGCATACCAACCAGGTGGCTGAAGATGTGCGAGATCTCATATGAGATGAGACAGTGTGTAGAGGGGTGTGTGCCTGTAAAGCAAGCTACAAGTCTTTGATTGTGTGTTGTGTCTCTCTGTCTCACTCTCACACAAACACAGACACACAGCCCAGCCATGTCAGATCAGTTATGACTAGGGACAGGAGTTTTGGGGCACTTTTTGAGGCACTGTGCTTTTACCGGTATTTCCAGCATTGTCCACTAGTGTTGCTGCAGGTTGGAAATCCTAGGAAATGTTCTGTAATTGACACAAGCTGTCTCCAATCAATCAGTCAATGTCTGGTTTTAGCAGGGAATACTACAATATGAAAAATGAAATCCACTAAGATCAAAACCGAAAGCATTGTATTGCTCAACAGGTCAGGGCCTCTTGAGGGTCTTCACATCAACTTTGACAAAACAAGAAAACAGTAGGTACCTGGGCCTGTCTGATATTTCACTATAGCTAGATTTCCATGCGAATATTCTAAAATATGCATAAAGAAAATATACAAATTTTCCACCAATTGACTTTTTGCTGATAAAAATCAGTGTGTGATGACATAGTGCACACAAAATTTACCTTTTTCGCTTACGTTTTCATGTACTGAATAAAAATCTAAAGTTCAATGTATTTCCATCACATTTCAAACTCTACCAATAGTTTTGTCACAAAAACTGTTGTGTTAAATAGCGAATGTGCCTACTCTGGTCTTGGCATGTGCGCTCTAGCCAATAGCTCGCAGATAGGCCTACAGTGTGGGTAGACTGTGCTTGTAAGCTAGTCTACATGATGTGAGTACTATGGATAAGAGCAAGAATATTTGTATTTGTCAACTGGCAGTCAAGCATCGATCATCATGTCACCAGAATAAGACCCTAGATATTTATTTGAAAGCAGCATCAAGCTCATCACCATACACTTTCACCACTTGATTCATCTGCAGCCTAATAAACGGTGTGGTTTCCAGAGTAGTAGTGGGAGGACCACACAACATGTCATCACGTGACTCCAAGTTTACTTCGATATGATGGTTATTATATCAATATCTGCGCATAAAGATGTTTTCACTGCCATTTCACACATTATACATTTTCCAGACACAAAAAGATCCCACCATGTTGAATTAACACATTATCTGTCTGCATTTATAAAATTGTACTGAAACTTCCTGTTGCCATCACAGCTGTCATGATTTTTTATACGGTATGAGTTTACTCGCATAAAATCTGTGGATGGAAACGTGGTTAGTGTGACTAAAATATTTTTTGAAACAGAGCAAAATATTAAAATATTTGGTTCCAGCATTCATCATGGGGTCATGTGGGAAATGCTCAGGAGTTAAGAGGAATGGTTTTAGTTAGGACCAAACCTTTTGGCGTACGGTTAAGGTGTTGGTTTGACAGACTTTGGATCCGGGTTCGACTTCTGAGTCCGTTGGAGAGGATCAGCTTGAGCAAAGTGAGGTATAGAATCACTGATCTACAAATAGTATTCCCTGTCAAATAATAGGCTTTGTGTGTTTAAGATTTGCAGAGCTACGCCTCCCATGGCTTAGGCGATCCCCCCCACCAAACACACACGTCAACCAGACATTCATTGATTGATTGATTGGAGACAGCTTCTGTTAATTAACCCATCAGAGTCTAAGCCCTGTCTAAACCGGTGGAGGGGGTTCTACTAAGCTATTTGAAATTGTTTTAAGAAGGTCATACCAAGGATCATTTAGCTATTAGCCCATATAAACACATTGTACATGTTTGTGAGAGTCTCACCTTTGCACAGAGTTAGTGTGTAGCCCAAACGGTTGGGACGCTACAGAGAGATGTTGGCAGATTGGCTGTACCGACTTCAGACGAGTCTCCTGACACTTGTGGAGGTCGTAGAGCAAAACGGAGAACACCATCGTGTTTGTGAAAGTCTCATCATAGTTTCTAGGCCAAACCGTTCTAACGCTACAGACGATTTTATGAGAAGACCGATTCTCAGGATGTCTCATGGTCTGACAAACACCGCTCTAGTTCTTTCACCGCAGATGCGGAAGTGCGACCGCTTATGCGGTGGATTGAGACGCATCCAATGCAAAAAAAGAAGATATCTCTAGCTTAAGCTGACAGATTTTTATGGGGATTTCTTTATTATGCTAATTATATTTTTGCGAGGGCGCTGAAATCTACTCAAGGGGGTTAAAGAACCTTTCCTAAGATGTTCTACCTGCAGCAAACCTAGTGGATCATGCTGGAATACCGGTAAAAGTGCATTGCCTCAAAACGTGCCCCAAGACTGGCCCTACATTCTTAGAGCACCCTTTTTGGTTCCAAGTAGAACCCTTTTTGGTTCTACCTGGAACCAAAGGTGTTCTACCTGGAACCAAAAAGGGTTCTTCAAAGGCTTATCCTATGGGGACAGCCGATAGCTTCTTTTTTTCTAAGAGTGTAGTGATGACATACATAAAGGAAGGAAGGAAGGAAGGAAGGAAGGAAGGAAGGAAGGAAGGAAGGAAGGAAGGAAGGAAGGAAGGAAGGGAGGAAGGAAGGGAGGGAGGGAGTAATGCAATAGGGCTATGACTATTACTGTCTACAGGTCAAGCTAGGTCAGAGTCAGACAGTGATGATCACTGTGCAGGGTCATGAATGATGTTGGGATGATGGTCAGCACAGCACAAGTCCTCCATCAGCAACATTTGTTGTTTAGCTTGTTCTCCTACTCTCTCCCTCTCTCCCTCACTCCCTCACTCCGCCCATCCCTCTTTTCATGCCAAGGGGTAAGCACTGTGAAGAAGAGAACCATGCTCCTTCTTCCCTGCTCTTGCGACACACACAAGCTTGCATGTAGACATGCATATATACAGACCCACAAGTGGGAAACCAATGGCAACAGATAAACATTAAGAAGTGAACAGGACTGGAGGCATGTTGCTTAGTGAGATGCTATCTGATGCTATCAACTACAATCAAGCTGTGGTGAGAACGCCTCTACAGTCATCTAGGTAACAGGTACCACTACAGTAGACACACTCAACAGGCAGATCCAGACCCAGAACAGGGTCAATACAGACCGCGGGTCCCGACTTTTATTTAGGAACTCATTTGGGCCTCGTCCCCTGGCAAAATGTGTAGAATTGCAGGAAATTTGCTTTAAAACTACAAACATTTGCAAAACAGTTTTGTGGTGCATGGGTTGGGAAGTTGGGGTTTGTTAATACACCAATAAATTACAATATCCATCCGGACCTTTGCCACCAGACATTCTCAAATATTACTTGAGTACCCCTGCCCTAGAGGCTGATCTAAGTTGTTATGTTCTTCCCTCAAATTGTTCAAGGTTAGAAATTAAGAAAGTAGGCCTAACCTGATGCTTGATCTGTGGGTCTCCATGGGCTGTGTATCATTCCAAAAGGTTGTCAGTCACCTCTCTTCCCTCCCTTCTGCCCTTGTTCACTTCTTTTTGAAGAGCTGAGACCATTGACTTGGAATAGGTGTAGGTCTGAAGCAATATAGCTTCACCTGTGGTCCTCTGTAGCTCAGCTGGTAGAGCACGGCGATTGTAACGCCAAGGTAGTGGGTTCGATCCCCGGGACCACCCATACACAAAAAATGTATGCACGCATGACTGTAAGTCGCTTTGGATAAAAGCGTCTGCTAAATGGCATATTATTATTATTATATTACCTAGTTTCTGTCCTACTGCTTTCACCAATTCAATAACTCATGAAGGTGAGTGAGCGTGATGAGGGGATAACTCCTTGGAATGAAACACGGCCCATTGGAGAGTCAGTCAGGTGGTCTCACTCTCTCTGCAGTGAGGTCATTACGTGATCATAATAAGCCTGGGCTGACGCACTTCCACTGGGCTCATTAACATTCCCTGCATTTCTCACCCTATTCCCATGCCCTGCCTGGACCAAGGAGGCACCTCAGAGGTTTAGTAGGCCTACGCTCCATAGACGTCCTGACACCAGAACACTGAACATTGCATCCTTTATTCAGACAGAGAGCCCATTACTGATCTAAATCTAATTCTTGCGGATGCAGAATTGCAATTTGTACAGCTTTTAGAATATATTGCATTAGGCTAACCTTCCATTGGGAATTGGGACAATATAGCTTTCGCAACATAAATGGATGAGTAAAGAAATATGGTACCTTCATTTAATGGAGCAACTGGACATACACACATCTAATTACCGGTAGGCCTTTATATATTATCTTAATCTTCACTTGGGATAATGTAATACAACTTGGGATAATGTATTACAGTACAAGGGCGCCATCTATAAACCAAAAAGCATACAGCAACCCTGGGTGGTATGGCTGTGTAAACAATGTAGCACAGCAGTTCAGTACACAGTTGATGTGACTCATACGCACCACACCACTTTGCTCTTATTCATACTCCATTAACAAAGTAATATTGGTTGGATAGACTATTTGAAGTTCATATCACTTGAAAAAGTGTAGGGAGAAGGAACCATTATTGTAACACACTCAGATGAAGTAGATAGTAGCAGCAAACCATGTGTTACTAACATTCTATATTCTGAACTTTAAATAGACATTTACAGCCCTACAGTCCCAAAGAATCTACTGGCTTTCATTCTGAGATGAACCTGACCAACACAGAAAACATATCAGTACAGTAAAGTACAGGAGCTAGCACCTTTAACAGCGACCACATGACACCATTTACTTTGATCATGGGGAGGGAGAGCCCATACAAGCACCATTTAACAAAAACATGCACAATTATATTGTTAATAAATATAAGGAAGTTGTCTCAGACTAAATAATACAAGAGTACACCATACTGGGCTGGCAACACATGGTATTCCCAAGCGGTCTCCCATTCAAGTACTACCCAGGCCCGACCCTGCTTAGCTTGCGAGATCGGGCGTATTCAAGCTAGTATGGCCCTAAGCGGAGAAATGTGATTTGGGCAGACTATAGAAAGTTGATGAGCCTCGGCGATATAGACCCAATCAATTCCCAACGACAGAAAGCAAAGCAGGCCAAGTTATGCTTCTACATCTGTCAGATGCTGGACATTCCAACTTTACGCAAACTTTTCAAGTTTATGTGATCCTCCAAAAGTAATTCAATCAATTTCCTCTTCATTTTAACAAAATGAACTAACCACAGCGTCATATAATTGTGTAATTTATTAATGTTACAATGAGCAGTAATCTATAACTGTTTATACTTTATTATCTAGCAAATAAAACACCTCAATCCATTCTGTCTGAGGACACAAGACAATCCATTCACAAGTAGGCCTATACATTATCACATGGGTATATGTTTTGAAATTGTTAGATATTACTGCACTGTCGGAGCTAGAAGCACAAGCATTTCGCTACACCCGCAATAACATCTGCTAAACACGTGTATGTGACAAATACAATTTGATTTGATTTGAACATGATAGGAATAAGTACCAGTGCTACAATAACAGACCACAAGCATCAGGGGTATTCAAAATAGAAAATGAATCTACAGTAGTAACATTAGCTAGGCCTCGTTCACTTTGAAATAGATGCTTAACCATTCATCCTATGATGATAGCTAAAGTAAAGGGAAAATACATGCTTACAAATCTCATTCTCAACACTAAACTCAACACATCTCAGAATCAAAACTGGGCCCATAACAGAGTGACAGATTATTTCAAACCAACATTATTTGAACAACAAGACCAGTGGAGAAAATGAATGCAGTCACCCACTACCACAATTTATGCAGTCGCAGTTTCCACATTTTGAGGATAGCTGAGCCTTGCCCTGGGTGAACCGCCTTCCTGATCACAGTTTCTCCTTTGCCAAGTAAGTATGAGATGACTTACACGTCCGTGGACGGGCAGTGATTCCAGTGCAAACATTTTCGGCCAACAGTTACCACTCTGCCTCCTGATAATAACGCATCATGTTGACCAGGGTTTAATGACGTTTATGAACGCAGTTTGGGACAAGAGCGAGGGAAAAGCGATTAATTTGATTTGACTACATTATATCGCTGTCCGACTATTGTCCCATCATGCAATACGGTAGAAATTCCTTATACATCGCCTTTTTAAATGTCTGATACAACACAATAGGCGATGTACCTAAATGCTGAAATGACGTTCGTGCACACAGCCAAACAAATGACAACAACTATTTTCGTTTCCTTGTGTTCTGCGCTCAGTAAAACATGTTGCAATTACACCATCGACCACATGGTGGCATACGACCCCCAGATATGGGGGAGAGACAAAGTATACTAGCTACATCATCCACAACAAGACAGAGTAGTAGGCTAGGCTACAGTAATAGTGGGAGAAACGTTTTTCTTAGCAGTAAGCGGTACACGTATTTATGCATAAGCCATGCACATACTGAAATCACAATCAAAATAGCCTGACTGTGATATGTGGTTCTTTGGACCTACCTTAGCTCAATATAGGCTACAACCCATTGTCTTTCATACATACTGAGTATCTTAGCATGTAAAAAGTTACATAGGCCGATATTTTTGTCCAATGTCATTGCAAAGAGCTATGCATCCAGTTGTGAGTAGATCCATGAGAATCACCTTTATTCGTCAAGTACAATCACATATACCGGAATTTGATTTGGTGAAATGGTGCTGCCACAGTAAACAGAATCAACAAACAGAATATAGACGATAAACATTATACAGACAGAATATATCAACAAAGAATTTCTGAATCCACATACACTAGGCAGCAAATAGCAACAACAAAAACGCACAACCTTTAATATCTGTTTGTTTTTACTTTCAACAGGGTTATTTCCTGGAGTATGGAGTGCACCTTTCCTGAAAGTACTGAATTTGTGAAAATAACAGGCAAATCCAATTACTTCTGACAAATAGGCCTAGATGAATCAACCTTCTGTCAACAGTTCGCTATATATTAGATCCAAGATGGAGTAGCAGTGCGGTTGTGTATTTTGTAGTGTGCTCGTGTAAATAGCCTGTTTTTTGTTTTTATATTTCTCAATCTCACTTTTCATCCTTCAACTAAATATACTTTCCTGCAACCCGCCTCACCCAATGTGGAACGGATTCTATTATTTCATATAACTTATTATCTAGAACCTCCGGCTGAAACTAGCCAGCCAGCTAACTAGCTACTTGCTATTAGCCACCGTTAGCGGTTTTCACCATTGTCCGTGGCCTGCACTACCTACCAGCCAGCTCTAGCCTGGACAATTATCAGCCAGTCTGCACAGCGCGCTATCGACCCAGAACATATCGGATTTTCTGGCGGAATCACTGAATCTTTGGACCTTAACCGGATCATCGCAACTTCTTTAGCTGCAACCAAATGGTTGTTATTGTTGGGCTAATCAACCCCTGTCACGAAGCATAGCACCAGTAGCCTTGAGCTAGCCTCGAGCCAGGACCCATCTCCCGGCTATCTACCTCTCTGTCAACCTAAAGTGCCGACACGGAGCCCGCGATCCATCACGACGTGATCGTCTGATGTGGTTTCAACAGGCTTCCCGTAGCAAACGACCAAGAAGATCCATCTGCTAGCCCCGGCCCGCTAGCACACGCAATCAATAGCCGTCTCCTGCTCGCCAGGCCGTAGCAGCCATCGAAGCTGCTCCTGACTCGGACCTATTGCTGTCCTTTGACCTTTATGATCACTCAGCTACACAGCTGATGCCTGCCCTGGACTGTTCCTTTACACGGTACCCCATCCTGTTTATCTGTCCTGTTTATCTGTTTAGCCTCAGCCCAAACTTTCTACGCCATTACCAGTTGTTGTCTTAGCTCTCTCCCGAATAACACCTGTGATTGCTTTATGCCTCTCTCCCATGTCAATATGCCTTGCCTATTGCTGTTTTCGTAGTTCTTATTATACAATTTCATTGTAGAGCCCCAGTCCCGCTCAACCTGCCTCAGATAGCTCCTTTGTCCCACCCCCCATACACGTGGAGACCAGCTCAATCGGTGCCTCGAGTGATGCTATCTCTTTCATCGTTACCCAACGCTTAGGTTTACCTCCACTGTACTCATATCCTTCCATATCCTTGTCTGTACATAATGCCCTGAATCTATTCTACAACACCCAGAAATCTGCCCCTTTTATTCTCTGTACCCAACGCACTAGAAGACCAGTTCTTAAAGCCTTTAGCCATATCCTTATTCTACTCCTCCCCTGTTCCTCTGGTGATGTAGAGGTTAAACCAGGCCCTGTAGCCCCCAGTATCACTCCTACTCCCCAGGCGCTATCATTGATAGTCCCCTGTAGCTCAGTTGGTATAGCATGGCGCTTGCAACGCCAGGGTTGTGGGTTCGTTTCCCACGGGGGGCCAGTATGAAAATGTATGCACTCACTAATTGTAAGTCGCTCTGGATAAGAGCATCTGCTAAATGACTAAGATTTGCTGACTTCTGTAACCGTAAAAGCCTTGGTTTCTTGCATGTTAACATCAGAAGCCTCCTCCCTAAGTTTAAGTTATTCACTGCATTAGCACACTCCGCCAACCCTGATGTTCTAGCAGTGTCTGAATCCTGGCTTAGGAAGGCTACCAAAAACTCTGCAGAAATGTCCATCCCCAACTACAACATTTTCCGTCTAGATAGACTGCCACAAGGGAAAGTGGAGCAGACTACTGTAGATATAAGCCTGCAGAGCTCTCATACTGTAATCCAGTTCCCGAAACAGTTTGAGCTTCTGCTTCTAAAATCCACATTTCCAGAAATAAGTCTCTCACTGTTGCCGCTCTACAGACCCCTCAGCCCCCAGCTTGCCCTGGACACCATATGTGATTTGATTGCCCCCATCTATCCCTCAGAGTTCGTACTAGCTTGGTGACCCTAAACTGGGATATGCTTAACACCCCGGCCGTCCTACAATCTAAACTAGATGCCCTCAATCTCAGCACAAATTATCTAAGGAACCTACCAGGTAAAACCCTAAACTCCGTAAACATGGGCACCCTCATAGATATCATCCTGACTTTTCCATTCTAAATACCTCCAGCTTGTCTTTCAACAGGATCTCAGCAGATCACTGCCTCTCATTGCCTGCGTCTGTAATGGGTCCGCTGGTCAAACGATCACCCCTCATCACTGTCAAACGCTCCCTAAAACACTTGCGAGCAGGCCTTTCTAATTGACCTGGCCCGGGTATCCTGGATGGATATTGACCAGCATTTCCGTCAGTAGAAGATGCCTGGTTGTTCAGATGCTTTCCTCTCCATCTTAAATAGCATGACCCATTCAAAATGCAGAACTAAGAACAGATATAGCCTGGTTCCTCCCCAGACTTTGACTGCCCTTGACCAGCACAAAAACATCCTGTGGTGCGTCTGCATTAGCATTTGAAACAGCCCCATGATATGCACTTTTCGGGTACGGCAATATACAGCCAATCAGTTGTGGGCTAAAGGCTAGCTTTCAAACAGAAGTTTTCATCCTGTAAGCACTAACTCCAAAAGGTCTTTGGGACACTGTAAAGTCCAAGGGAGGATAGGATCACCTCCTCCCAGCTGCCCCTGCACTGGAGGCTGGAAACACTGTCACCACCCCCAAATTCAGATAGCTGATATTCCTGAAGACTGCAACAATCTTACAAATTGTGGGCTAGAACCAATCTGGACCCTTTCTATCTAAAATTATGCTTGAAATTGTAGCAACCCCTATTACTAGCTGTTCAACCTCTCTTTCGTATCATCCTGAGATCCCCAGAGATTGGAAAGCTGCTGCGGTCATCCCCTAAAGGGGGTGACACTCTAGATCTATGGCCTATTTATTGCCTTACCTCCATAACTTACTACATTTGCACACACTGTATAGTAAGATTTTCCTATTGTGTTATTGACTGTATGTTTTGTTTATCCCATATGTAACTCTGTGTTGGTGTTGTTTTTATCGCACTGCACTTTGCTTTATCTTGGCCAGGTCGCAGTTGTAAATGAGAACTTGTTCTCAACTGGCCTACCCTGGTTAAAATAAGGTTAAATAAAAAATAGCTAGCGTGTCATCTTCCATATTCTCGGACAGGAACATACTCTCAGACCACGCCTACCAGACGTATTTCCCCCTCTTTTTCTGGGCGATTTAAACCCCGCTGGCAAAAAAAGTAGGTATCATACATTGTAACCTATTAAAGAGTACAGAATAAGCAATAAAAAAAATCAACTCTCACGTAGCATATTTATTGATATAAAGATACTCACTTCTACATGTGACCGATATTACAGTTTAAACTCTTAAATTATTAAACCCGTGACAACACTGCTCCTGCCGTGCTCCTCACTAGTCACCTCCGAAAATCTCTCCATTTAGGTCATGGTTGATTTTGTTCCCATGACACCTATGCACCTACAAAAAAGAGGATAACATTAAGAAATTTGTTTTCCTGCTGGTAGATGGAGATCCTTGCTGGAATGAGAAAATGTGTTCTCAGCTGGCAGGATTTTGGAATCATGTGTAGATATTTACGATGCGATTCAGGATCAATAAACGTTGTTGACACATTAAACCTATACACAAAGGAACGATGCATTACTTTGATTGATGCATTACAACTTATTCCCATTTGAATTTGATTGATTCCCTCTTGTTTACTGTTAAGCTTACAGTGTCCAAAATCGGCAACTAGAATTACTTTACAAAAAATGTATATATATGTATGTATGTATGTATGTGCGTATATGTTTACATGACTTATTTTATTGATTTCCCACCGTTTTAGAGAGTCAGAACAGCCAAACCCGACCTTCCTCGTGCAAAGTCCTCTCTTGAATAAACATGTATTTGCCTCCCTCTGGTGGTCGGCTGCATCATTACATCAATTTACACTACCGGTCAAAAAGTTTTAGAAACGTCTCATTCATGGATTTGTCTTTATTTTTTACCTTTTTTCTACATTGTAGAATAATGGTGAAGAACATCAAAACTATGAAATAACACATATGGAATCATGTAGTAACCAAAGTTAAACAAATCAAAATATATTTTCTCCCGAGTGGCGCAGTGGTCTAAGGCACTGCATCGCAGTGCTAGCTGTGCAGCACCTAGAGATCCTGGTTCGAATCCAGGCTCTACTGTAGCCGGCGCAACCGGAGACCAATGGGGGGCGCACATGGTGGCCCAGCTCATCCCAGGGTAGGGGAGGAATGGCAGGCAGGGAGGTAGCTCAGTTTGATAGACATAGCGTTTTGCAACGCCAGGGTTGTGGGTTCGTTTCCCACGGGGGCCAGTATAGGAAAATGAATGATGTTTGTGATGTCAGCGAGAGGCTGTGTCCTGGAGGGACGTTACATCCCCTGAGGTACGGCTGCAAACCCAGACAGCTATGGCTCCATCTGCTGGTATGGACGGGAACTCCAACCCTCTATGGCCACATCTTCCCACGCAGCTAAAACCAATCAAGGGCTGAGAGCCAGTGAAGGTTTGAGAAGAAGAGACACGGTCTCAAGCTGGGGCTCTCTGGAGGATGCAGTGCTGCACGTCCACTTCCAGGAGGAATATAAGGATTTGGAGATACTTTACCTTTGGGGAAATACTCACCTTTGGATATATGCACGGTGGAAATACGTGTGGGACATTTGGAAGGACGTTCTTTGCTGGGTTGGCCACTAGCTGCAACGTGGAATACTGTACAGACTGGGGAAAAGTATTCCCGTTCGAGGGAGAGTTTGATTTTGGATGTGGGATGACATCCCTGAACTGTTATACCCTTAAAGAGCCACCAGAGAACAGAGTTGTGTTATACTTTCGTTAGTTTCCCGGGGACTTTAATAAAATCCCTTGTTTTGGTTGAACCTGGTCTCCTTGCACTACGAGCAATCCCGCTGAAAGCTGTGTAGCCTCTGACATCACAGATGGTGTGGAGAACGGGCCCGCTCAGCGTTAATAGTGCATGTCTGAGGAGGATACCTAGGTTTGATCACCCAGTTTTCCAAGTTGGCCGTAATCTCCCCGCCACGACTGAAATGGAGGACTATTGGAAAAGCCCTTTGTTGCTGGCCATTACAAGCCCAGATGCAAGCAAACGTGGCTCTTTGGAGGAGCAAAGAAAGCCAACCTTCTGAAGGCAGAGGAATTGCAGTTGCAGAGACAGAGGGGGTCCAAAATGTTCCACGCCCAATAAAGGCAAGTGACTTTATATCTAAGATGGGAGCTACGATGGACATTGAGGCATACCTGCATGCATTTGAGGCCACGGCCACTAGGAAGCCTGGCCCAAGCAACAGTGGGTTGTCTGTTAGCCCCTTTCTAACTTGGGAATCGGGCTGAATGCTGTCCGGGACCTGGGCCTGACCAAAGTTAATGACTCATGATGCCCTGAAGTCTGAGATCCTCAGCAGATATGGACTCAGAAAGTTTGGTATCATTTGGCCTTTCACAGCTGGACCTTCCAAACCAGACCAACCTCCTCGGGCGCAGGATGCTAGAAGTCCGAACTCGCAAGGAAATGGCTGGATCCGCAGGAGGAATACAGCAGCGGCGGTGGTGGAGGCCGTTGTGGTGGATCGTACACTCTGCGCTCTGCCTTATGAGGCAAAACGGTTCATCAGTCAACAGGCCTTCACCACGGCTGATCTGACCGTGGAAGCTGAAAGTACCAGAGCCACAGCGGAGATGCTGAATGCTTCCTGAAAAAGACCCCGGAGTGCTAGCCCTACCACAAATGGGAAGAACCCATCCAAAGGACCCCAAGGTCTCGAACCCGCCGCTCAGGACTTATCCGGCTCAGGGGGAGCCAGAAACCAGGCGGGTCCAAGAAGAGTACACCAGGAGGGGGAAACTCGACAGTGTTACCGGGGTGTGGGGAGATG